>NW_008669261.1:0-443 GCF_000695815.1 Acanthisitta chloris
GGTCCCACGGGTTTGGGATCACCAGCAGACACCCAATGCTGTGTTTTTGGGGCTCAAAATTAGGCTCAGAGCTTAAAATCAGACACTAAATCTTGCATTTTGGATTCCTGAAACCAGGCTCATATAGTAAATTAGGGGGCTCAAAACCAGCAACTAAATCCTGTTTCTTCAGGGGCTGAGGAAGAGACCAAATCCTGTGTGTTTGGGATCACCAAGAACTGCATTTTGGAGGCTCAAAACCTGGCACAGAATCCTGTGCTTTAGGGTCCTGAAACCCAGGACACCCAGCCAGTTTTGGAGCTCATAGAGACCGAGTGCTGAGTTTTGGGGGTTTTGGCTCATGTGGCCAGTGTTGGAGCTGGCAGAGACTAAGTCCTGCCAGCCTTGAAACTGGGTTCATGTGGCCACATTCGGGGCTCAGAAACAGTGACCAAGTCCTGCAT
>NW_008669262.1:0-19121 GCF_000695815.1 Acanthisitta chloris
GAGCAGAGCGCAATCCGTGTCTGTTCGGGGAAGGGTCAGGATTTCAATGGTCCTCGCGGGACTTCGGCAGCTCAGGATGTTCTGTGGGTGTTTGGAGCGGGGAGCGGGAATTGAGCGTTCGGGGTTGTGTTGGAGATGGATGTTTGGAGTGTGAAGTGGAAACTGAGCGTTCGGGGTTGTGTTGGAGAGCGAATCAGAGATGAGTGCCCTAATGCGCGGTTGGTTCTCATTGAGATAACCCCCTGGGTAGAGCTTTTCATGGCCTTTGAAGGAATTAAAACACGTCTCTACTCTCTGGGACCAGTGACAGGACCTGAGGGAACAGCTGGAGCTGTGTAAGGGTTCATTTAGGTTGGATATCAGGACAAGGTTCTTCCCCCAGAGGTGTTTGGGCACTGAACAGCTCCCCAGGGCAGTGGGTACAGCCCCAAGGCTGACAGAGCTCCAGGAGTGTTTGCCCAACACTCTCAGGCACAGGGTGAGATTGTTGGGATGTCCTGGATTAATGATCCATGTGGTTTCCAGTTCAGGATATTCCCTGATTTGTCTCTGACCAAGAGGCTCCTTTGGCTCTGTCTGTGCTGCCATAGGGATGTATGAGCAGTAACCTTTGGAGCTCAGAGCCATGAGCTAAGCACCTAAAGCTCTTTCCAACCTGAAACTCTTTTCCATCAATCTCTGTGTGCGCCCTGGAAGTATCTCAGAACCAGCAGTGAAGTTTGGTGCAACTCTTGTGTGTGTGAACACCTGAGGAGATTCATATGAAATGTTTGCTGATTTCATGCTTTAAAAATCGAATTTTTTTAATTGGTTTTTGAAGCTTTCCATCAATGCTTTTGACTACAACTGCCACCTGGACCTGATCAAGCTGCTGAGGCAGGAGGGAGAGCTGGTGAAGCTGCGCAGGGCTCGGCAGAAGATGAGTGAGCTCTTCCCCCTCACTGAAGGTACTTGGTGCCTTCTGCTCTTGCTGCTGAAGCATCACCTGTGGGAAATGCTGGTTCAGTAGGAAAATCACATCTTTGGGCCAGGTTTAAGCACACTCAGACAGGAATTGACTCAGAGCCCAAACTCAGGCCAGAATGGACATTTCAGGGACAGGCAGCAAAGGAATTCCATGCTGGAAGCAGTGGTTAGTCCTTGAGGTGTGGCTCACTCCTTGAGTTGAGGCTGTGTGAATACTGCTGCTGTGTCAGTGGGATTTTAGCCTTGGAAGAGGAAGGTGAGGCACTGGCACAGGTTGCCCAGAGAAGCTGTGGCTGCTCCATCCCTGGAAGTGTTCCAGGCCAGGTTGGAGCAACCTGGGCTAGTGGAAGATGGCAGGAGGTGGAATGAGATGAGCTTTAAGGTCTCTTCCAACCCAGACCATCCTGTGGGGTGTTTTTTTTCTGGGAAACTCAGTCTCCAAATCCACTTGCTGTTACAGCAGTGTGAGGATAGAAGGATCTCCCATGGTTCCATGTCCACACTGATCCTCTGCCCAAGGTGCTGATAAATTGCTGCTTGTCATTTCTTCCTAAGCTGCTGGTTTAGTTCCAGCTTAAAAAGTCTCCACCAAACATTTATTTCAGGCTAATTGTGATTTGTTGTGGAGCTCAAACCATTCCTTTTGCCTTGGCCTCTCCCTGTTTTGAAGTCTACTGCTAAAAACTCATATGAAAAGCTCACTTAAGTGGGTTTAACTTGTCATTTGTGAACACTCCTAACTGTTTTCCTCGCAGAGATTTGGCTGGACTGGCTGAAGGATGAGATCAAAATGGCCTCGGAGAGCTCAGAGAGAGAGAAGGTTTATGAGCTGTTTGAACGAGCTGTCAAAGATTACATCTGTAAGTCAGCAATAAATGCCATCAAATCTCTTTGTTACATTCAAGTTTGCCTTTTGAAGTCCAGGAAAGTCTTTGTTACATTCAGATTTAGTTTTTTTTTTTCCTGTAGGAAAAAAGGAAGGAAAATGATCATGTGTTGGCCAATTTATCTGCAGCAAATGAGCTGTTTGGGAAGCAGGACTGCCTTTGATTTTGTATTTTTGAGAACATAAGCCATCTGTTTGTCTCCTAACCTTGTGTTTAGGTCCTGAGATTTGGTTGGAATATGCCCAGTATTCCATTGGGGGCATTGGGCAGGAAGGAGGGATCGAGAGGGTTCGCTCCATCTTCGAGAGAGCTCTGACTGCAGTGGGGCTGCATGTGAGCAAGGGCACAGCTCTCTGGGAGGCATACAGGGAGTTTGAGAATGCCATCCTGGAAACAGCACAGGTAAGGCCATTCCCATGGCATCTCATCCCACACAAGCAGCTCTTGGAGCACCTCAGGCTGTTTGCTCTGAGCTGTTGTGTCGATCAGTTCTTCCTTTCCAGCTGTGGAAACTTTCCCTTTGCTCTGGGCTAAACCATCCTGTGTGTTTAGGTGATAAAGTAATGGATTTGGGTTTAAATAAATGCATCAAATCCCAAATCCAGGAGCAAAGTTTCCCTTTGCTGATTGAACTGCTTTAGGAGAGCTCCAGTTCTTGCCACTAAATGTCTTTGCACAGAGTCAGTTGTGTTCATTGTCTATCCTGTTTTCTACGTCAGCTTTTAATTCACTGTGCCACACTGTTTGTGGCTTTTGGATGAGGAAGTTTTATCCCTGGAATATAAAATTTACACATGCCAATGTTACCTTTACAGCATGGCCAGAAAGTGAATATTTCTCCTCATTTTCATAGTTTGCCACCTAAGAGATGGAAGTTAAGATGTTCCTGCTCATGGGAGTGGGAACCAGGTGATCTTTAAAAGTCCCTTCCAGCTCTGTTCTCTGAAAGGAATGACAGGAGAATTCCCTTCCATTCCCAGACACAATAAAGCTGGAACTTTGAGATCCTCTCTCTGGCAGCCTGTGTGGCTGTGAAATGACACCATCACATGCTGTTCCTTCTTCTCAGGTTATCCTTTCCCTCTGCATGTGTCACCTTTCAGCCAGGAATGCTTTTCCCATTCATCCAACTTCCAGATGGAGCAATTTCCACAAGTTTTACCTTTCTCAGCAGTGACCTGAGACACAAGTTGGCTGTGCCTGTCCTTCAGGGATTGTGTAGTCACTTGGATTCCAGTTCAAACAATTCCCTGTCACGTCCCCCAGCTCATATCCCATTCCCTGTCGTCTCCATCAGCTCAAGCTTGAGGGAAGTGATTGAATTCCCACCCTTTTGTTTGCAGCCAGCCCCTGGCAGCATTCCCTCCCCGGAGCAGCAGCAGGTGCTGTGCAGCCAGCTGGAAAAGATCCACACACTGTTCCGGCGCCAGCTGGGGATCCCACTCCTAGGTGAGAGCTGGGGCACCTGGGAGACAGGGATCCAGGTGACAGGGAGGGCAGGGATAAGCTGATTGAGGGATCCAGGCATCAGGGAGGGAATGGATCAGGTGGGTGATAGGGATCCAGGCATCAGGGAGGGAATGGATCAGGTGGGTGATAGGGATCCAGGCATCAGGGAGGGAATGGATCAGGTGGGTGATAGGGATCCAGGCATCAGGGAGGGAATGGATCAGGTGGGTGATAGGGATCCAGGCATCAGGGAGGGAATGGATCAAGTGGGTGATACAGATCTAGGCATCAGGGAGGGCAGGGATGAGCTGAGTTATGATCCAGGTGTCAGGGAGAGCAGGGATAAACTGGAGCACAGGGATCCAGGCATGATGATTCCTTTGGTAGAGCCACACAAGCTGCAGCTGGAATAATTGTGCTTTCTTTATTCCATGCCATTTGCCCCCTGAGTGATCCCTTTGGGTCAGGAATGCTGTTATTGATTGGAACTTGATTGTTCAGTGCATCATTTGAGACTCTTGAAAGTGCAAGTCTTGAGCGGCAAATGTGACCATTAGAACTGGTAAAACTATAATAACATAACTTTAACTTCTAACTTGACTATGACTTGCCCTGACTTTGCTCCAGGACAGTGTGTAAGGTGAAGTGTCTGAACCTTTAAGCATGTGTAGTGTGATAGTGAAGACCAGAAGGGGATAAACACATCAAATCCTCTATGAATAAACCTAGGGACCTGTGTTAGAACCAAGCCTAGGTTTAATTGAGTTTTTAATGCCCTAAGTGCATTATTGATGGGTTTGATGTCCTCACAGACATGGAGGCTTCATATGCTGAGTATGAGGAGTGGTCAGAGGATCCAATTCCAGAGGCAACAGTAAAGAACTACAAAAGAGCTCTGCAGCAGCTGGAGAAGTGCAAACCCTATGAAGAGGCACTGGTAATGCTGTCACACCTTCCTTTGAGTCAGTTGCTTTGTGATGGTTTAATTTTCCCAAACTGATGGGTTTTCTAGTCTCAGCTGAAGGAGGTGAATATTGCTGGGGGACTGTGAGCAATGGGAGGGAAAGGAAGCCTCACAGCTGGGAATACTGGAAACTCTGGAATCCACTGACTCTCAGCCACCCTGTGGTGCACATGAGTGAGTGCTCTGGGTGTGTTGTCCAGCCTTGAGGAAAAACAAGTGTGGATCTGAATGGTTTCAGAGCAGGGTGGGATTCAGGGGGGTAGGGAAACCAAAAGCTGCTGATATTTAGGAAGTTTTTCCCTGTGAGGGTGGTGAGACCCTGTCCCAGGTTGCCCAGGGAGGCTGTGGCTGCCCCAACCCTGGCAGTGTTCACAGCCAGGTTGGATGAGCCTTGAGCAACCTGCTCTGGTGGGAGGTGTCCCTGCCCAGGGCAGGGGTTGGGACTGGATGATCTCTGAGCTCCATTCCAACCCCTTAACACTCCATGACTCTATATTTAGAGGCAAAACTCTTGTGTGAAATCTTGCAGAAGATCTGCTCGGAGTACCAGCAGAACTGTTTGAATTGTGCTTTGTTGAAGTGTCGATTGAATGTTTTCAGAGTACCAACAGTAACTGTTTGAATTGTGCTTTGTTGAAGTGTCGATTGAATGTTTTCCTGCTGTTTGTTGCCCAGCTGGGAGCAGAAACACCAAAGCTGGCAGAGTACCAGGCCTACATTGACTTTGAGCTGAAAGCAGGTGATCCAGCTCGCATCCAGCTCATCTATGAGAGAGCTCTGGCTGAGAACTGCCTTGTCCCAGACCTCTGGGCACGTTACAACCAGTACCTGGTAAGGAAATGACCCACAAATGTTTGCAGCTTCGTTTTCCTGTTTTTCTTTGGGTGTTCTAGGCTCAGTGGCTGATAACCAACCAGTGAGTTCTACCTCAGTCCTCTCCTTTAGTCTTTAAATCCTCCAGAAGCTGATTTTGCCCTTTTCTTTCCTGCTGTTTCCAGGGGGGTTTATTGATCCACTGAACATTCCTCACCATTTCCCTCTAGCTATGGTTCCTCTGCAGAATCAAACCAGGTCTGAGCATCAAAGCTGGTGCTATCTATAACCAGCTCTGCTAAAGCAAACCCAAATGTTCAGCCCATGTTTCCATGGGAGCTATTTAGTGCAGTCTGAACCTGATCCTGAGCTCCAGAGGCAGGACAGAAGGTGGCAGGATTAAGGGCTCAGGATGAGTCCCTGCAGGAGGTTTATCCAGGCTCAGTTGCTCCCTCAGCTCTTTATCTTCCCAGCAGGACACAGCAGGTTGCAGGTGGAGCAGCACCTGCAGGAATGGGCTGTGTGTGCTCCCTCTTTCTTGTATCCTTCTCCATAACATCCTAACAGTTGTGAATTTGTTCTGTGCCTCTGTTATTTGCCTCATTGCCAGAAAACACCTAAGTAGTTTGGTAGTTCTTGTGTTGCTCATGAGTGTCATTTTGAAGCTATTCACTGGGTTTTTAGGGAGACAGAATTAAGACACCCATCTCAGCCTTTCAGATAGCAAACACAAGGACTGGTTTGCTCTTTCTGATCTGGGATTTGGCTTGGATGGTCTCTCTGGCTAACAGGAACTTCCCCTTTGGTGTGTGGTTCTCTCAGGACAGGCAGCTGAAGGTGAAAGAGTTGGTTCTCTCTGCCCATGACCGAGCTGTCAGGAACTGCCCCTGGACTGTTGGGCTGTGGATTAGGTACCTCCTGGCCATGGAGAGGCACAGGGTTGAGCACAGCATCATTTCTGGTAAGGAAACCCCATCTCAGCAAAGCTTTCCAGTCCAGAACTGCTTTGTTGCACTCTGAGTGTGCCAAATATGATTTGCAGGGTTTGTTTTCATCCTGTGCAGACTCAGAGCTGTTTCTAGGCCAAAGCTGCTGGTGCTGAGCAAGCAACGAGTGAACAACTTAGCATGAACATTACTGAGTTAAACTGGCCTTAAATTCACTTTACACCAGTTTATTTGGATTTTCCTCCTGTAGTTTGCTGTTTGCCTAGAAACAAACACTGCATGTATCTGTATTTCTTTGTGCTTTACACTGCAGCTCACTAGTCCTGACAGTGTCTGGATGCTAATGATGTTTATCTGGTTTTTATTCCCCTCTTTTCTTTCAGAAATGTTTGAAAAAGCTCTGAATGCTGGTTTTATCCAGGCCACAGACTATGTGGAGATCTGGCAGGCATACCTGGATTACCTGAGGAGAAGGGTGGATTTTACACAAGGTCTGTGGTAAATGTGGGAATAAATCTCTCAGCTGTTTCCTCTGCAGATCTCTGGGAAATTTAACAGCAGTTTCATATCTTTGAAAAAATCACTTTCTGACCACTTAGTGTCTGTAAAACATGAGAGTTTAGGTGGTTTAGAGTAGTTCTTGCTGACAGAGTGGACTGTGCTGTTGGAAGAATCCTCTGCCTTACATTTTTGATGGTTTTTATTTTGAAGAGTTTTGCTCGTAATGAAGTAATAAATTTAAGTAATAATAAGACTAATCAGAAGCAATTAATTCTGTCTCCCCCAGCACCCAATGAAATCATTGTGGGTGGTAAGGAAAAGGTTTTAGTGGATGGAAAATTGGGATTAAATTGTTATTTTAAGGCAATTCTCTCTTTTCTTCCAGACTCCAGTAAGGAACTGGAGGAGCTGCGTTCAGCCTTCGCACGAGCCGTGGAGTACTTGAAACAAGAAGTAGAAGAGAGTGAGTTAAACCCTCAAATATATTCTTTTCTCTTGTTCAAAATCACTTGTGCAAGACCATTTCTCACAATGTTTAACTTGCCTGCAAGTGTTCTGAGCACTTGTCCAGAGCTGCAGAGAAGCATTTCCTCTCCATGGGGAAGTTGTGTGATAAACTTCTGATTGTCCAGAGCCAAGTGCACCAAACAGTCCTTGTTTTCATCCCTAGGGTTCAGTGAGAGTGGAGATCCATCCTGCACCATCATGCAGAACTGGGCAAGAGTTGAGGTGATGTTTCTATCTCTCCTGTATTTCATTCCCAAACTAGATAAAACTGATTGGTTTAATGTTCCGTGCAGGAATGAAATCCTTTCCTACTGTGGCATTTCTGGCTTGGCTCAGTGAGCAAATCTTTGTTCTTCCACTCTTGTGTGGAAGAAGATTCTGGACTGGCCAAGCACACAGAGTGTAGCTTCAGGCTTGGGGCTGAGCTCTGAACTGCCTAATTCAGTGCTGCCTACACTAACCACTTGCAGCCCAGCACAGGTGTCAGTGTGTGCTGCAGCCACTGCCTGTGAGTGGAGGTTTGGTTGTCCTTCCTTTGCCACAGGCTCCTCCAAACCAGCACAAGTCATAGCTCTGTGCTGTGACTTCTCTGGCACAGTGCACGGGATGGATTGGGCCTCAGTCTGAATTGATCACCTGTGTCTCCTGCCCACTTAGTGGAGGGAGGAAATAGGCACATCCAGGTGGGATTGAGCTGATGCTGAAGCACTTCTGAGTCACCTTCTGGTGAACTCATGTACCTCTGCAGTCAGATCAGGTGAATCCCACTTGGGTCTCGTGATTCATTGTCCCTCTTCCCCTGCTCCCTTCCCTAAGCACAGACTGAGAAGTGCCTAACTCCTCTACTAAGTACATTCCTCAATAACAAAAGGCAAAATTCAGAAGCAGCTTTCTAATTTTCTGTAGAATGACCAAACTGAAGTGGATGTGGGAGGCAGAGCCAGGACTGAGGGGAGAGGTAGGCAGGGAAGAATTACTCAGCAGAAGAATTGTGTTAGATGTTCACTTTGATCACTCTGAGGAGCAGATGTGTCTCCCTGGGTCTGTCTGTATCATCCTTGATTTGGGGGATGGAGGTGATGGTGTTGAACCTGAATCCTGAGTGGTTTGGGTGCTCCGTTCCAGGCTCGTTTGTGCAACAACATGCAGAAAGCCAGAGAGCTCTGGGACAACATCATGACTAAAGGGAATGCTAAATATGCTAACATGTGGCTGGAGTATTACAACCTTGAAAGGTAAGAGCTGGAGCGGAAGAGTTAAACCTCTTTAGTTTCCTTATCTGAAGACTTTAGCACGAGTGTGGCTCGTGTGGGTTTGGGAGGTGTGGAGGTTCCTGGAGCAGCTCTGAGGTGTGTTTTGGAAGGGTCACAGCACTCCAGTGAAGAGCTGGCTGGGGAAGGAGGGTGTAGGTGTTGTTCCATGTGGTGTTGCTGTGAGCTTTGGCCCTTGACTGCCTGTTCCCCCCCCAGAGCCCACGGGGACACGCAGCACTGCCGGAAAGCTTTGCACCGCGCCGTGCAGTGCACCAGCGACTACCCCGAGCACGTCTGCGAGGTGCTGCTCACCCTGGAGAGGATAGAAGGTAACTCACTGCCTCTTCCTCCTCTCCTCTACCCCCCTGCCTGCGGGGTGGGGGCACAGGGGCAAGTTGGCTCTGTTTCACACTCGGCCGAAGGTTCACGTTCTTGTCATTGGTGTAGTACAAACACAGCTCCTTCCCCTTGTCCTTGTCTTCCCCTCTCTCCCTGCCTTCCCCCTGTCCCTGTCCCTGCCTTCCCCACTCTCCCTGCTTCCCCCCTCTCCCTTGCCTCTCTTTTTTTCCTTTGAAGTCTCCTCATTACAGTTAGAATTTTGCTGACTAATGCCTAACACGAAGAGCAAATTCCATTAACTCGGTAACTCCCATTTTTCCAGAATTGTATCTTTGCATTGTGGGAAAGCTAAATACAAAGCTTTGATTTTCTTTTCCTTTGGTTTCTCCTGCAGGAACACTGGAAGACTGGGATGCAGCTGTTCAGAAAACAGAGACCAGATTGGCTCGAGTTACTGAACAGAGAGCAAAGGTCAGAACTTTGGGAGCCACCAGAGCAGTTTATACACCTCAATTAAGCTCCTGTTTGTCACATTTCTAGTGTTGCTTCCCCTAGCTAAGCCTGAATTGTCTTAAAGCCTCCAAACCATTGATTTTTTTGTTAAAAACTCTGGTTAACAACCTCTCTTGATGCTTTTATCCTTCCCCTTTTGACCCTTGGGTGGCTGTAGGAGTGCTGTGCACTCAGGGAAAGCTGTAAGAGCAAATCACTGAGTGGTGCTTTCAGTGCTGCTCCCATCAGTGCTGTGTTTAATGGAGCTTAGGAGCAAACCCTCAGGGTTCAGTGCTCCAGCAAATGCTCTGCAGTGTCAGAAATGTTCCATCTTTGCAGGCTGCTGAGAAAGAGGCTGCTCTGGCAAAGCAGGAGGAGGAGAGAGCTGAGCAGAGGAAACAGGCTCGGGCAGACAAAAAAGCCTCCAAGAAAGCTAAGAAGTCCAGGATTGGAGACAAACGCAAAGCAGATGAGGATGATGAGGGAGAATGGGGCCAAGAAGAAGGTAAAAATCACATAAAATTGACATTTCAGACCTTGTCAGCATGGCTGTTATTCTCTCCCCACCAGCTGAGGAGCTCCATTACTGGTGTGCTCAGAGCTGCTCTGCTCAGGGGCTTTGTCTCCTAGCAGGTCTCTGTTGTGCTAATGAAAAGAAATCAAGGTTAATGGGTCTTGTCCAGCAGAAATGTATGTTAAGAACTAGAGTTTTCTCCATTTTTCTTATCTCAGAGGAATATTGCGCTCGTTCCCTTTCTCTGACTCATCATGTGTCTGAGGCATGTGGCTAAATTGGGTTAGTCAGTATTGGAGCAGCTCTTGGCAGGTGGTGAGAGCAGATTTTAATAGGTTGTTGCCCTTGGGAGCTTTTAGATTTTTGTTTCTTCCTTAAAAAAATCCCATTAGAGGAAGAAAAAGAACATGAATCAGCAACTGGAAGTGACTGGAAAAGGGACAAATATTACAATTACTTGTCAGGGCACAAATATTACAAAACCTCATTACCAGATCCTCCTGTTGCTTTCATCTAAAGCTGCTTTGGTCAGATAATCTGTTGTTATTGAAAACCTGAGGGAGGTTGTTGTGTTTGTGCCATTTCCCAGCGCCGCAGTGGGAATGGAGCAGGGATTGGATTCAACAATGGGATGGGGGAAGTTACTCTAATCAAGCTCTCAATTCCTCAATCAGAGCAGCCCAGCAAGAGGCACAAGGGAGAGAGGGATGGTGTCCTTCCTGAAGAAGACATGGAGGTGGAGACTGGGCTCTTTGGGAGAAGTGGCCCTGGAAAGCCTGATGGGCCAACAGTCCCCAAGGAAAAGGCCTCGACCAGCCGGAAAGACGTGCCCAAAGTTCTCCACGACAGCACTAAGGACAAGGTCACTGTGTTTGTCAGCAACTTGGCCTACACCATGGCCGAGCCCGAGCTGAAGCTGAGGGAGCTGTTTGAGAGCTGTGGGGAGGTGGCTGAGGTGCGACCAGTGTTCAGCAACAAAGGAACCTTCCGTGGCTACTGCTACGTGCAGTTCCAGGAGGAGAGAGCAGCTCTGCAGGCTCTGGGCTTGGACCGCACTGCTGTGGAGGGAAGGCCCATGTTTGTGTCCCCATGTGTTGACAAGAGCAAGAACCCTGACTTCAAGGTGAGGTTTCTTGCTCCAGGTGATGGTGCAGAGCAGAGCTGGGGGAGTGTGTTGTGTCCAAAGTGCTCACACCCCATGAATTCCTGTTTGGAAGGGTGAAACTTGTCTTAGACTTCTAGTGTCTTCTGTTGTTTGCCACAGACAATTTGCAATAGAGCATTGCTGTCAGTTTACTCAGTATCTGCAGGAATCTGCTGATCTGGGAGGGTTTTTTTAATGGTGTGACCTACCTCATGTTCTTACAGAGCATCTCAGTCTCTGAAGAACATTTTTGGTTGAGTTTATAGAGCATTAATTACACAGCTCACTGGTGGTTACTGGTCTGTACCAGAGATCACTCGTATGATCAGTGGTTACTGGACAGAAAATTCAGTGTTCAGTCGTGACAGCTGAGCTGGAAGACATTATTGTAGATATATTGTTGTATATTGGGTTCTGATCCTTGTGGATCCTTCCAGCTCATGGCATTCCATGATTGTTAGTGTCTGACCTCACTGTGAGGGAGAAATGGATGTCTAGAAGCATTTTCTTGCAAGTCCTTAGCATATTCCTGTGTTCATGTGCAAATATCTTCCATGATACAACTTATGACTTTAAGGTAGTTGTGGCTCACACAAGTAAAGGGCTCTGGGAACTTTTTGGGAGTGTAAAGTTGAAATCCTTGGAGTCTCCAGGTGGTTTGTGAACTAACAGCCTGTTTGCTTGTTCAGGTGTTCAGGTATAGCACTACCCTGGAGAAACACAAACTCTTTATCTCTGGTTTGCCATTTTCCTGCACTAAGGAGGAGCTGGAAGAGGTGTGTAAAGCCCATGGGAATGTCAAGGACATTCGGCTGGTCACCAACAGAGCCGGAAAACCCAAGGTAAGGATCCTCACTGCACTCTTCACCTGAAGGAATCCTTCAGAAAGCAGCTTGGCATGAAGTTTGGATACAAAAAGTTGGGTTTATTGCGTTGCCAATGTGGCTTCTTAGTGAAACTCATGGCAGTGCTTGGATTTGTCCTGCCCAGGGTGTCTTTGTGCTGACAGCCAAGAGGGAGAAAAGAAATTTTTCCAAAATTGCCCAAGAAGAATGGGATGGAGAGGAAGGTGTTCACATCACTTTGGGTACAGTGCAAACAGGCATTAGCAAGTCTGCAAAGTTCAGAGTTCACCTGGTGTAACCAATTCCCATCCTCTTCTCCCTCAGTTTCCTGAGGCTTTTGTTCCTACCATCTGCTGCAGCAAGAGGTTTGCCAGAGCCACCTCTGACAAGGCTCATTATTCCCACCCTGGGATCAATGACTCCTTGTTTAGTAAGAGCCTCTGAAGCAGCTGCAGCTCTGCCAAGATGGTACCTGACACCTCAGCCATGGCCTCGTGGTGGGCCCTGCTGACAGGTGACATCCTAGGGGAGGTGGGATGTGTTTGAATCGTGTTTTTTGGCTCTTGGCACCATCTCAGGTACAGTCCCTGTTCATGCACACCTTGGAATGAGTGTTCTGCTGTACCCCAAGTCTTGCCATCCATGCTCTGAGCTTGGGTTGAGGTGGAATTGTGGCTGAACCACAAATAAATGTACTTTGTGCTAATTATGCAGAACCTGATGTGTTTTCTGTGCAATGGCATAATCCAAAAATGCATCTTAAGGCTTTGTGTGTCACTTTAAAGCAGAGCAGCAGTGAGAGGTGATGCTTCCCAGTCAGTGTCCTCCATGGTACTTCATTGCATTGACTTTGACAGGATTTGGGGTGGGTTTCTCTTCTTTTAATACTTCTTCCACAAATTAGGGTGTCAAGAAAAGCAGGTGGTAAATAGAATTTCTTTAGCTAAGGAATCTGGGACTCTTAACCACATGTAGGTTGGTTTTCTGGATGATTTTCTTACCAGTTGGTCAAAGTTTTATTCAAAGCCAGGTTGGATGAGCCTTGAGCAACCTGTTCTGGTGGGAGGTGTCCCTGCCCAGGGCAGGAGATTGGGGCTGGGTCATCTCTAATCTCCATCCCAACCCTTTGCCATGCTACGAAATGACTCAGGAACTCTGAAATGCAGAGCAAGAAGCACTAAAACTAATGTAGGTCACCTCTTTGCCAGGGCCTGGCCTATGTGGAGTATGAAAGTGAAGCCCAGGCCTCGCAGGCTGTGCTGAAGATGGATGGGCTGAGCCTGAAGGACCATGTCATCAAGGTGATGATCAGTAACCCTCCGCTGCGCAGGCTGCCGGACAGGCCCGAGGCAGGCAGGGCCTCCACCTTTGCAGCACCAAGGCAGCTCTATGGAGCGTGAGTAGGAGGGAAAGGGCTGCTTGGCAGGGCTGGAAAAGGGGTTCTTTGGCTTGCTTTGTCTGCTGAAATGTGGGAATCTCCTCTGGAATGTGTACCTTAAAGGGGATTGGAAAAACCAGGGAGAGGGATTTTGTGTACAGGTAGATCATGACAAGGGGGAATGGTTTTAAACTGAGCAGGGTTGGATTGGGTATTGGGAAGGAATTCCTCCCTGTGAAGTGCTGAGGCACTGACACAGGTTGCCCAGAGCAGCTGTGGCTGCTCCATCCCTGGGACTGTTCCAGGCCAGGTTGGATGGGGCTTGGAGCAACCTGGGCTGGTAAAAGGTGTCCCTGCTGGAATAATCCTCAAGGTTCTTCCAACCCAAACCATACTAGGATTGTATGAATGAGAGCATGTTTAAAAGGTGCTGAAGCATAAAGAATAGGTTGTTGGATTGATGAGGAAGAGCAGATTTTTCCTCTTCAGGAATAAAACCAGGTCTGTAGTGACTGAGAGCATTGGGCATTGGCATCCCCTTGGGTCTGGTATTGGCACCTGAGCCCTAATAACCTCCATGTCCTCTCATTGTGGAGAACCAGCCATTGTTCAGAGTGAGCATGAAGGCTGCTCTTTCATCTTTGAGAGCATTCCTGTCTTTATCCCTGTGGATAAACAGAGCTTCAATTTCTAGGGACCTTTGGTCAGTCATTGCCAGAGCTCGGGTGTACAGTTTCAGACACCATTGAAAGCTTTGCACTGCTTATTCCTGAAACAAAGGGCAGGAATAACATTTAAACGAGTGCTCCTCATGGTGAACAAAGTCTGTGTTGTTCCCCCAAGCCCAAAGAGTGTGTTTAAGTGTCCCTTTTTGCTGTGCAGGAGAGGGAAGGGCAGGACTCAGCTCTCCATGATGCCTCGTGCGTTACAGCGTCAGAGCAACCCTGTGGCCAAGGCTGAGAATGGGATGGTCCAGAACTCACCAGCAACGTCCTCTGAACCCCCTGCAGAGCCTAAAAAGATGTCCAATGCTGATTTTGCTAAGATGCTACTGAAAAAGTGAGCAACGAGGAGTCTGCAGTCAGCAGGTCTGGTACAATGTGAAATGCCTTTCTGGAAGCCATGTTGTGTCCTTATGCTAGCAAGGAGAGAACTCCATCACAATCCTGTGTACATACTGGTCTGGACTGCTGCACTCATCAGGATCAGTGTAGGATGGCACAAATCCAGGTGGTTTTCCTCTGAAGAGCAAAGAGTTCTGCTTTTGTGGTGAAACGGTGTTAATATGATTCCTCATATTGAGGGTAACGAGGGGGGAAATGTTTCCTGCCCAGCTTGGATGCCACAGGGAGGTGTTTTCGAGTACTTTCTCTTTCCTTAACGAATGAGATGCGATGTGAGAAGCTCCTGAGCTCCACTGCTCAGCTCAGATTGTGATTGCAGACCTTCTCTCTGACAACCAGCCCCTTCCCACCCCCAGCAGCTCCTTCCATGCAGAGTCCCATGGCAGATGCTCTAACCTCACCACAATGGCCTATTTTAGTATTGGGAGAGTTTCTATACATATGTGTGTATATGTAGATACACAGATATACATAGATATGTATCCAGTTCCTGTTCTGTTCCTCTTGACCTGTTTTTTATATGGTGTATTTGTAAAAGACACTGAGATGATCCTTTTGAAGTGTCAGGAGCTAAACCTTGGTCAGTTTTGTTTCCCCA
This sequence comes from Acanthisitta chloris, assembly GCF_000695815.1. Taxonomy (NCBI): domain Eukaryota; kingdom Metazoa; phylum Chordata; class Aves; order Passeriformes; family Acanthisittidae; genus Acanthisitta; species Acanthisitta chloris. The sequence goes on from NW_008669262.1 coordinate 14,722, forward strand.
TGTGCTGTTGCTGAGGACCATATTTTTTTGGTTGTTGGTTTATTATTTTTTTTTTGTTAGCTAGCTCCTGTGTCTTTTTTGCAGGTGGTTTCTGTACGGTTTTGTACAAATGTGAAGTGCAAGCTGATGTTTCTTGGTTTATTAAACTCAAGTTCTCAAAGGTTTTCTATAAATACTGTTGCTTTTGTTTAACTGTGGGTGTTGGGATTGCACTCCTGGACCTCAGCTCACTCATGTACCTGTAAGTAGCTCATTCTCACTGCTCTGACTCCCCTGAAATTGCTTCAATCATCACCTCAGACTTCCCAGTAATGTGGGATAGAAATATTCCTGCTTGCCAGCTCCACACACACTGAGGGGTGAGAGGTGAGAGGGAACCCCAGTGCCAACTCCCCTTGTTGCACACAGCCACTGCTGCAAACAAACACGATTTTCCCTGCTGATTTCACTTGGCTTGGCTTGAAAATGCTGAGTCTGATGCCACGTGGCTGAGGGAAGGATCTGTACCACAGAGCTTCCTCCTCCACTGAGCTCCCTGCAGCAGCGTGTTCTGAACAGCCTATTCCAAACAAAGACTTTAATATTAAAATAGTTTATTAATCTGTTACTAAAATAACATTTTTTTCTTCTCCCTCCCCAGAGCTTTTAAAGTGCAGGTTTTATTTATACTCAGGTTGCACTACAAAAATAAACATGCTTTGAAAGGACAGAACACCTTTCCTCACTAGGGTTTGCTTCCCCTGGCAGCACTGAGCAGTACAGAGAACTCCCATCTCCTGTTTGCTGCTTGTGCTAACCATGTCCTAACTCCCTGCCAGGTAAGAGAGGCTTAAAAGGGAAGAAAAATCACCTCTGGCCTGGGCCTAATTGCTTTTAGAAAGGGGCTAAGCTTAACAGCACTCCAGACTGGGATTCTGATGGAAGTTTTCTGCACTTGGAGGTGGTGGGATCAGTTCTGCTGTTGCACACCTGGCAGGTGTGGGTAGGGAGCTATTCTGCAGGTGTTTCTACCCTAAGGAGCAAAGATCAAGTGATCCTTGGAACTGCTCAGCAGCTCCAGGTACTGCCCTAAGAGCCACTGCAGCACAGAGAGGCCTCGAGTGCCTCTTGGTGCCTTTATTGCAGTGACTCTGACCTCATGATCAATTGTGAATGTTCCCTTACACAGCCTAAAGAAACTTCAGGTTTTGGCAAGTTCTGCACTTGTTCTCACCACACTAGCACAACTGATGTCTCCTGGTTATGTCTGACTAGTCACCTTTTTTTTTTTTTTTTACCCCAAGCTCTTTTCAAAGCCTGAACTGAAATGTCTGAGGACAGTTGTGCTTGAAGTGAGTCAGAGCATTTCTCCTCCTGTTCCTTTCACACCACCAAATACTTCCCAGCTGTACTAAAGCCACCTCAGGAAAGGCACCTGAAAGGAAACATGCAAAGTGCTATGAAAACACACACAGGAGGGGAGAGAACCCTGTGAGCTGCAGTTCAGCCTCCTGGACTGGCAGCTGGGACAATGCTGCCCTTCAGGGTTGGGTTTTGCAGTGGGTTTTTTGCCCTTTTTTTGAACAACAAGGAAGAGGTAACACAAAACTCAGTTGAGGCTTTGCCAAGCAGCTCCTTGCCCAGGTCAGACCAACTAGGTGAGGGTTTGTGATTGAAGCAGCTCCTCAAAGCTTAACTTTCAGGAGGAATTCAAGTCTCCTTCAGCTTTTTGAGCCCTTCTGACACCTCTCCCCACCTCCTCCCAGAAGCACAAAGCTCTAGTGCACAGTCAACATTGCAGCTTGGCATAATGTAGATAAATAAATTATATTAATTTCATCAAATGTAAGACACTTTAAATAAACAAACTCCTAAAGAGTGACACCTCCTGTCCAGTTATTTCCCAACAGGAATACTTGAACGGTTTGGAGTTCTGTTCTCCCACCACAAACATCCACGAGCCTCAAGTCTTGACAGGGATGGTTTGTTTGCACCCAGCAGTGCTGCAGCCTGCCTCAGGTAAGCCCACAGAGTACTCAGTGGTGGCAATGAGCAGCATGTCCAGGGTTGTCTCGGTGCACTTGGCAATGAAGCGTATGAAAGGCCTCACGTCGCCCTCGTTGGCCACTTCCAGCACGTGGTAGTACTCGGCGCGTTGCTCCTTGCGGATGGTGATGGGTGGGTACCCTGCCTGCATCAGGATGAGGTTCATCAACAGCCTGGAGGTCCTGCCATTGCCATCCACAAAGGGATGGATGTAAACCAACTTGTAGTGCGCCAACGCGGCGAACTCCACGGGGTGCAGACTCATGGCGTCCTCCGAGTTGATCCACTGCACGAACTCCTGCATCTGCTTCTCCACGTCCTGAGGATGTGGTGGGATGTGATGGCCCACGAACACCTGTGTCACCCTGAACCTCCCTGCCTCCAGGGGGTCGGCATAGCCCAGCACTCTCCTGTGGATCTCCAGGATGTCGGCGGTGGTGACGGAGCCGATGCGCGACACCAGGGTGGTGTTGACGTACTTGAGCGCGGCGTGCATGCCGATCACCTCGTTCTGCTCCACCAGGCTCTTCCCCGGCACTGCGTACCTGGTCTCGATGATGTGTCTGATCTCAGCCAGCGTCAGGGTGTTGCCTTCGATGGCCACCGTGTGGTAGATGTGGTGGTAGTAGGACTCCTCCATGACGCGGCGCAGCGCGGAGTTGCCCTTGGGGATGGCCATCACCTTCTTGACTTTGCTGTCGATGATGCTGAAGAACCTCTGGTCAATCTCTTCCACTAAAGGCAGAGTCCGGCCCCGATTGCTCAAAGCCTTCTCGTTGTGGGGGGAGATGGTTAGTGCTTTGGAGTAGAGATAATCAGCTTGGATGATGTCCTTCTCCTCTTCAGAAAAGATCCCAAACTCATTCAGGGCATCCACGTAATCAGGGTCCATGCTGAGGGCGTAGAGGAAGAGTTTGTGGGCCTTTTCCCTCTTCCCTTGGCGCTTCATTTCCAGGGCTTGGTTCAGAGCTGCTTTGGCTTCCAACTTCACTTCTGAAATGCAACAACAGTGGTTAGACAACAGGGAGGAGAACAGGGTGTGTGTCTTCCTGAAAACCTCTGGAGATCTGGACTGGATGATCCCTTCCAGCTCAGGATATTCTATGATTCCATCACTGTTCACTGATAGAAAAATTAAGTAAAACCAAGGACTGTGACAGAATTTGTGTTCCAGCCTTTGCTGGGCTACAATCCCAGAGGTTTATGCCATGCTTTTAGGCTGAGTACAAGGCAGCAGAGCTGTTCCTGGCAGGAAGTGTGGTGAGACAGCACCTGTGAGCAGCAGTAGCCACAGGTGTGTAGCCATCCAGGCCCAACTGTGGCCACCAAACTGCTTTGAGTGGGAGGACACAACATCTCAAACACCTTCTCTTGGCCTTACTGTAGGTGAACTTAGACTACCACTGTTATGTTGGCTGCTAACAGCACTTCTGTTTGGTCACTGCACTAGCCAACGTTTTCCCAGCACTAACAGCTCTAGTGCAAACAAAGATAATGCTGGAATTATACTGATTCTTTGGAGTGTTTTCCAAATTCATATCCTAGCCATGACCACAGCCTGTTGTTCCCTGAAAGGCTGCTCTATGCCAGCCAGGATTTCAGGATTAAGGCCATCTATCCCAAATTCCTGTGTATTAAAACATCTCTCTGTATTCTAGTTACCTCCACAGGACTTACTGGTACTGAAAACATGAGGAAAAATTTGGGAGAGATGAAGCAGCACAGAGGGAATGCTGGCACAGGGCACTGGAATGCAGTCAGGGAGCTGCTGACGTGTCTGAGCCCTGGGGCAATTACAGCTGGTGCTAATTGCAGTTGGCAGTGAGAGTTCATTACCCTCGTGGGATTATCACTGTCGTCATGGGGTACAAGAGGTGGTCAGGGAGGGGGTACAGGACTCCAGGTTGGGGTTGTTTTATACAGCAACTGCCAGAGTGAACAGTTAGGGTTGGAAGGGACCTCTGGAGACCTAGTCCAAGGCAGGATCACCAGGTGACACAGGAACACATCCAGGTAGGTTTGAATGCCTACAGAGAGGAAAACTCCACAGCCTCCCTGGGCACCTGTTCCAATGCTCTGCCACCTTCATGGAAAGAAGTTCTCCCTCATATTGAGGTGGAACTTTAGTTTCTGGCCATGATTCCTTGTGCTGTCACTGGGCACCACTGACCAGAGTCTGGCCCTATCCTCTGACAACCCTTAGAGACATTTGTATGGATTGAGATCCCTTTCAGCCTTTTCTTCTCCAGACTAACTGGGCCCAGCCCCACAGTTACTCCTCACTGGAGAGATGCTCCATCCCCTCATGATCTCTGTGGCTCCACTGGACCCTCTCCAGCAGCTCCTTCTCTTCCTTGCTGTGAGGAACTCCCCTC
>NW_008669262.1:19168-20251 GCF_000695815.1 Acanthisitta chloris
CTGTCACTGGACTGACCAGAGTCTGGCCCTATCCTCTGACAACCCTTAGAGACATTTGTATGGATTGAGATCCCTTTCAGCCTTTTCTTCTCCAGACTAACTGGGCCCAGCCCCACAGTTACTCCTCACTGGAGAGATGCTCCATCCCCTCATGATCTCTGTGGCTCCACTGGACCCTCTCCAGCAGCTCCTTCTCTTCCTTGCTGTGAGGAACTCCCCTCACTGGCCCTATCCTCTGACAACCCTTAGAGACATTTGTATGGATTGAGATCCCTTTCAGCCTTTTCTTCTCCAGACTAACTGGGCCCAGCCCCACAGTTACTCCTCACTGGAGAGATGCTCCATCCCCTCATGATCTCTGTGGCTCCACTGGACCCTCTCCAGCAGCTCCTTCTCTTCCTTGCTGTGAGGAACTCCCCTCAGCCCATCAGGACACTCTTACCTGGGGAGGCTTTTCCTTTCCGCACCAGCAGCTCCAACCCCTTGGAGGTGACACTCAGCTCTCTGCTCTGTCCTGTGAACCTGCTGGTTCCTGAGGATCCCAGTTTACTCTTCAGGAAAGAAAATCCCTTGAGCACAGCATGGCACTGATCTTCCACAGCAGCCAGAGGGAGCAGCAGCATGACCAGGGAGCTGAGGAGCAGCACCAGCACAGCTGCCCAGCGGATCCGAACCCACAGGCTGATCCATTGCAGCTCTGGATCCGTCGCCATCGACACCAGATTCATCCTGCTTCCAGCACAGGCACCAGGAACATCTCCTCTCCCACTGCTCCCACCTGCCAACACACACAGCTTCAGCCAACGCTCCGTGGCTCATGGGGTAAGAGCTGATCTGAGCACAGCTGCTCTGGGTTTGTCCAGGGGGTTATCCCAAGCACCTCTGAGCTGTTCTCAGTGGGACACAAATCCATGTGGGATCTGCTGTGCCTTAGTGTGACAGCAGCAGCAGGAGGAGACACAAACCCTGAAGCAGCATAAGCTCTGCAGGGATCCAGGAGCTTCCCACCCACTCCAGGCCTGTGACCCCCCCAAACCAGAGGCTCCAAGGCTCCATCACAGCTGTGTAAATCCCTCCCCTGAC
>NW_008669263.1:0-28329 GCF_000695815.1 Acanthisitta chloris
AAGGGGTTGCGCGTTGTTGCGGCCGGAGGAAACTCAGTGCCTTAGGGCTCCCTCCCTGCCCGTCCTGTTCCCCAACTTCTCCTCCTTTCGTAGCAGAGTTAAGTCGGTGTTTCTCAGGTTAGATGCCCTCCCAGGAGTCAGCCTTGAGCGGCAAATGGGAAATTGCAACCGAGTCAGCGTCACTGTCTAGTAAAGCAAACTAATGTACAGCGCCTGAAGCGAAGTTCTTGGAGCACAGTAATTATTTAGGAGGAGAAAGTATGTCCGTAAAACCTGTTATTGTCTGCAACTGCAGCGCAGTCCTGAAATCCGAGCACCTTCCCGGGTCTTTTCTGAATGCCCGGGATGTGTTCTCACATATAAATGATGTCTTTGGAATTTACGGGGCTAAGGTAGTAGAAATGCAGAATCGTTTGGTATCTTGGGGTGCTTTGCAAGAAAGGGTAAGTCAGGACAAAAATAAATCAGTGGCAGGAAATTACTGTTACCCTTCTCTCTCTCACACAAACCCCAACCCTCGGAGGCGAGAGCTGTTTTAGCAGCTCGGCTGTCTTCAGAGGATGCAATGAGTACACAATATTAGAGCTGATTGGGAGGATCCTTCCCACCCCAGTGGAAAATGTGGTATTTGTGAAGTTGCAGTTTTCTGCAGGAAAGTTCCAGTTTTACTGGAAAAAAAAGGTTGGATTTTTCTGACCAGAAAATTAAAGTGACGGTACATGGCTACCTGCCTTGAAGACTTCTGTCAATTCTGCTTTCTGTTTACGGGGAGAAAACACATAACAAAATCTTCCACCTTTTCTTTTTTTTTTTTTTTCTCCCCTCCTCCCCCCTTCAAAGGAATTGCTTGGAACTTTTATTCCACAAAGGACATGAGAGTTTTACTTCTTACCCTGAAACACAACTGAGCATATTTTTCACAGGACGAAAATTCCAGTATTTGGCCAGCCTGATTCAAAACTTCTGGAAACTTGGGGCCAGATCTTTGGCTTGTACAAACTGGCTAGTTCCATTGTGTTTAGTCCACAGAGGATTTGGCCCTGGTTAATTAATGGTTCACCCGAGGTCATGCAGCGAGTTGATTTTTAAAGCTGGAGACTGAATCCAGAGCTGTTATTATTCAACCCTGTCATATATCTTGAAGTTTACTGCACAACATTATATTTTTCTTAGACAAGCTGGATTAATAAGAGCCAAAATCCATGAGCTTCTGATTGCAACTTTTCTTTAAAAATCATGTTCTGAAAAATCTATTCAATTGTGATCTTACTAGAAAAGCGAGTAAATATGTTGTAATTAGTGCATAGGTGACACTGACTACCGAGGGAGAGAGAGGCCTGAAAAACTGCTTTTGTTATTTAAACCTTTCTTTCAAAGTACAAAAGCATTTGATTGGCACTTCACTGATTTAATAGTCCATTTGTAATGCAGGAAGAACATTACAGAAAATTTTAGCATTATTTTAAATCTCATCATTTAATCTGTAGGTGTTTTTAAAAAAATCCTCATTTCTAGGAGAAGAAAACTTTCTGATAGCATGTGGAATCTGTGACTAGTCATTTGTTAAAGATATGAATGCCTTGTGTCTTCCAAAATGAAACGGTTTATGAGTCTTAAAATGTAACTTGTTTGTTGTGTTGGCACTAAAGTAAAATTAAATAAAGTAAAATAAATTAAAAATCCTTTTGGCTGAGGATTTCACGGTTGCTCTTACTATGTTGTAAAATTAGGAATGGAGCCCTAAGCCCCCCTGCTCTAACATCAGGTTTGCCAGCATTCAGACTAAAGAGGAGAGCAGTTCAGATGCTGTGCAGCAGCAGTGCCAGATGTGCAAGATACCAGCTAGCTCCTTCCATCACCAGAATTCACAGAGGTGGTCTTGCACCTGTACTTGCCTTAAGATGCTTCATCAGGGTTGATTTTTTTTCTGTTTTACACCTAGGGAAGATATAAAGGCAAGAAATCCAAACAGACTGGCATGCACACACCCCTTTCCTCTCTGTGTTTCTGATTTTCAGGGGAAAACAGCATTTCATAAGGTTCATGAGAGTTTGCCTCTGCCTTCCAAATGTTTGGGGAGTGGCTTCATTGCTAAAATACTGTATGCTAGAAAGACCCTGAATTAAGCAGCACTGGAATGACTTCCAAATGTGAAAGGGCAGTCAGTGACAAGAGTTTGAACAGATACCTTCTGCCTCCCAGGCCACAGCTGCACCTATTGGCTTCATTGTCCCATCCCTCCCACGCACACGCATGCCTGGCATTGTTTTGGAAATACAGCAGAAATTTGATAATTCAAACTGATGACTCAGAGAGCCACTTGTGGAATTAATTTATTGGGCAAATTAATGACTAGATATGCAGGCAGATTAAAAAAAAAAAAGGTGGTGTGTCATAGTGTATGATTTGTTCTATTACCTCAAACAGTGTGTTTTTATTTGTCACTGCATTAAAGGAGTATCCTGGAAAATATTTTGTTCAGAATTTTCTAAGTCTTAAAAAATGTCAGCGTAATTCTGTCCTTGTTATGTAAATCTGTGAGGGGAATTGGGTTTTCAGCTCTTCAATGAGGGGTTATAATTTGGGATTAGAAATTAATCCATAGCACCTATTTTATGACACAGGATTTATAGCATGCCTCAGAGGTTAAACCATAGCCTCGGTAGACTGATCTGTGCTTTAGGCTTATTTGATTTCGGCAGGGCTCCCTGCCTAAGACAAATAGGATTTGATCCTTGCTGGGTAACCTTGGTCAAATTCCAGGCGGCCCTCAAGACTTACTATTTCCATCTTGGTCTCAGAAAATAAGTGTGTTCTTTCTGTTTATTTTTCACAGGGCCTCGGTATTGTTCGGTATAGTTTGTCATGTGAGGCTGTAAATCCCTTCAAGCGAGGTGGAATTTTAGATTTGCAAACTGTTCCCAAATGATTGCATGTGTATCATGAAGGAAAAGGCTGTCCTCTAGCCAAGAATGGACAGAACTCACCGAGTTTAGCTCATTAAGATTCCGGAGTGACTGCAGATATTAATGTAGAGGATGCTATGGGGAAAAATAATTATTTTTAATTTGTTCAAAGTACCAAATTAATGTTAAGTAAGCAGAATTCATCTGTAATTGCCCAAGAAATCTTACCAGCAGTTTAAACTCTCTGAAGAGCTATTGCAGAAAGTGTGCACAAATCATTACAGTATTGACAAACAAATAAAAAAAAAATCTAGTGTCTCAAATTGGCAGCTTTTAGTAAACTTTGCTCATTTACCCCTTACATAGGCATACTGACCCTTCATCTTGGGTATCAGAGCAACTCAGGCAAATCAGAATTCAGTTCTTTAATTTTCATGAGCAGTATATACTGAGATGAATCACTGGGCATTTCTGAAGCAAAAGAAAATTGTTGCCATTGACTGGTTTTCACAACCACAAGTGATTCTGGATGGTCTGTGTTGCTCTGTCAAGTCCCATACTTAGTTGGAAGCAGGTTAAGCAGAATAAAAAAAGCTTTCAGGGTGTAGGTTATTTTGTGCTCACAGATACCAGTGGATCTCGGATTCTACTCTGATTTTCCCAGATATTCATGAAAGATGCTTCAAGGAATACCAAAATACAACACTTTGTAATCAATTTTTCTCATAAGGGAAAGTTCAGATTCTGATTCTTTTTCTGCATATTCAAATGAATAATTATTCCTTCATCTTTCCTTATACAACCCAGTTATGCTTCTTATATTTTCATGAAAGCATACTGAAGGCTGAGTACTTGTTTACTGGTTTGTGTTCCCGGCTTAAGACTTGGGCCTGATGAAACTCTCTCCTCTGCCATGAATAGCATACTTGACTTTAGTGAAAATGGCTCAGGCTTTGTTTCCTATCTGTATAATGGGAATAATACCATGTGCTGTCATCACAAATATTTGCAAAGGTATGTACATGGAGAATTCCGAAATGCTGCCGTCAGGGTTATAAATAATATCTCAAGTAATAATTTCAAATAGTAGGTGCCAATTTTTCCATTGGCTGATTGGTCTGACAATAAATGCCAATGTCTGTAGTTTTATAAACTTTGGGGTAGTTATTCTGGGTTTACATCAGAAAACAGAACGTGGCTTAGACATGAATTTCCTCTTTGAAATAACTGAAGTGACATCAGTGGAATTATACAGGAATGATTTTGGCATTGATGCTCCTGAAAGTCATAGTGCTCTATGACTGCTTTGGCCTCATACAAAGTGAGCTGTATTAGTAGTACAGGAGTTCAAGGCTTCTTTGGAATTGTAGTCTCCTCTTTACCAGTTTTCAAGTACTGCAGCTAGAAGGTAGTGTTTCTGGAAGAACTTAACAGGATTCAAAAATGTGCACGTCACACACAGTACTAATTGTAGACACGAATGACTTAATTTCCCATATGACCTTTAGCGCATCCATTTGACTAAAGCTGAAGAACGTAAAAGTTTTGAAGCATTTTTGTAACAAACTACAGTCAGACATCTAGGCTGCTTCTCTTGTACATAACACTTTCTATTTCCAGACACTGTAAATATTGGCCTTCAGAAAAGCTTTGTGTGGTGTTTACCCACATCACTGTACAGAAGATGAAGAAAGCACAAGATACCCACTGCTTCCAAATATGGTGATAATTTTTAACTGCTTTCATTTTTGCATGCATCTTTTGAGACCCTGAGGCTTTATATCCACCACCAGCACTACTAGTTCTGTACATTTCCCTCTCCCACCTATGCCAGTTATAAGCTGCAGTCATTAAGCATAACTACCTCAAGGTGGATACTGAACACCCTGAAAACTCTTGTAGAAGTTACAGCTTTTAGGTGTAGTGAAACCAGGGCAAAGTTCTTTGAAACAGACTGGAAGTGCCTGAAGTTTGGGCCTCTAGAATAGTTGTTGTTCTTCAGTATTTTTAAGTGTAACAGAATGAAACTAGGGATTGAAGTGGCAGGTGCTGCTGTTCTTTTGTTAGAAGCAGCAATATCTGTTTTGTTAAGCAATTTTCTGTTTCATAGTTGTGAAGTAAATAAATAAAATCTTTGTGCTATTTAGGTGGAGTTTAAATGTTGGGTTTGGAGTTTGTCTCCAAAACAATTTGTAGGTCTTCTGCCCCATTGTAGTGCATGAATAACACCCACTGAACTCAACGTGAGTGTTTTTTATCGTGTTGCAGAAAAGAAGGGTCCCTATTTATAGCATCCAAACGTTGGCAGGTGCAAGACTGGTGAGAAACTTTAGTCTCACACATACAAACTGGTTGTTTAGGAGAGTCTTCTGTGTAGTGGTAGCTGCTCTTAGCTGGGCCGCTAGAATCAACAACGTTGCTCAGTGGCTGTCTTCTTGTTGAGATCAATCAGCTTGGATTTCCAGGAGGGTGTGTAACGAAGAAGGGCCTGATGGTGCTGATTGCAGTCATATACTTAGCTATGGCAGCTTTAGCTATTATTTATAGAAGTGCTAATTATATCAATAGAAATAGCAATATTAATACTGTTAAGTGTCAGAATCCACGCTTGACAGCATGAACTAAACACAGCTACTGTGAAACAAAGCAGCCAGCTTGTCTCCCTTGTCAAACCACCAATATGCATTTCAGGAAGAGTACACACCCACCTTAATTGCTTGGGGTCTCACCATTTTTGCTCATCTTGTTATATCACTATCATTTCAAGCTGAAAACTCACAAGACCGGCTGTTCCCATGAAATGTAGACTGTATTCAAAGTCAGTCTGCAAAAATTCAAACTGTGACTAAAAGTGTAACAGTGGATTCCAGTTTAAAGCTGTCATCCTACAATGCTGGAAACTGCAGAGTGTCCTGAAGTTCAGAATCTGACCCAAACTTTTTTTTTTAGCCTGTATTCTACCACTTCTTGTTTACAGAAATAGTTGGTGAGGACTCACGTAGATTTCAGTACCCACAGTTGCCTTCAGACTACGTTACAGCCAGCCTTAATTGGCATCTTTTAAAGGGCAGAAATAATATTACCAAAAAATAAACAAAATGAAAAGAAAACAACAGCATATTGAGACTTATTGTCTGGCTGCTTTTTTAACATTTAAAATGTGCTTGATTTCCCGTCACAGCTCTTGTTACATCTGCCTACCTCTTGTGACAGTGTTTCAGACTGACTTCCCACAGGAGCCTACAAATCAAGCAGGTTAATGTCTTCATTAAAACTGAATAACAGTTTACTTTGGGAAAAAAACATATTAAATATTTCAGGATATTGAACACTAAACTACTATTAAGCTTTAACTAATGCATTTACTTTGCTGACACTTGCTCTCCGATGGGACATGTAGCTCAAGTTAATGTCACTCGAAGTGATGTTTAAGACTTCATGAGAAAGTGTTTCCAGCCCCTTCTAGATGATTTTACTCTAATTCTATCACTCTGTACTTGAGAAAAAGTTTTAAATAAGTTATTTCAGCAACTTGCCATCCTTATTTTGGAAATGTACTGGGTATAAATGTCTCCTTTAGAGTTTTAAATAATCTTTCCTATGTCCTAGATACATGTGGTACACTGTGTAAAGAAAGTGACAGGCTGTTGGCCTCTGGACATATAAAGAATGTCCTTAGTATGATTTGCCTTTGGGAGGAAAATCCAAGGATTGTTGGAAACAGAAAAAGTTTGGGTTTTGTCACCCACGATTGTGAACCTACCTTAAGGCATGACTGATTTACTGGATCGGCAGAATAGAAATGGAGGCACATGGCCAGTAGGTCAAGGTTTCTCAGTTGGCAAATGATAGCATTCTGCATGGGCTGCTGTTCCTGCAGAGCTATGGGCTTTTGTCTTTCTCACTCTCTGCAGAATCTGTTTGCAATGATGCCGTGTGGGACACAGGGGCATCCCATCAGTAATAGGGATGGGGTTTGTTTGGGTTTCTTTTGTTCATGTTGCACTGCAAATTCTGTTGGTGTAATTTGCTTTATCAGCTCTTTTGTTTTTGTTGGGATTTTTTTTGACCTCTTCATTTGGCAATCCTACGGTTTACTTATCTATTATCAGAGCCATGTCAGACTGTGATGCGTCATTCTTTCTGGATCCGACTGCAGCAGCATCCCAGTGCATGATGCAATCAAACAACATTCCTCCACTGGCAGATTTAGACCAATCCTTTTGAAGTTTGTTAATGTATCCAAAATCAAAGCCAGTTTCAGTTCTGTGCTGTAACAATACTGCTATTTTGTTGTAACCTTTCCCATCGTTGGTGTGTAATAATCCTGGAACTCTTCTGACATCTCTTTAAACTCTGTGAACAGGTGATCTGTGAGTAAATCTCTCTGAGGACATACGAACTTGCTTGAATTATTTACATCTACTGTAGGAATTCTGTCTTGCGTTGCATATTGGGCTGATTGCATAGATGATATAAACTGAACGATGCAGAAAGAAACAGAGGATGTGCCTAGCAATAAAGATGTGCGTTAGTCTTATGAAAGTACTACATAAAAAAGAATTCCTACTGTAATGCTGCTTTAGCTGCGTTCACTTGCTGAAAAAAATTTGCCCACAAAAGTTGGGATCCTGGTTATAGCTATAAAGAGATATCATTGAGAAAGATGAATGGTTTGGAGAATAATTTATGCAACAGGACAGAAATAAAGAGCCTAGTTTAACTACTAGTGGGTATCCGAAAGACGTCATTGCTCAGTGGTGGTGTTCTGGAATATAATGAGCACGAGTCTCATCTCATTTGGCAAACTTGGTAATTCCTGGTAGGATAGTAGATAATTAATGAGTGCACGTGGAATATGAATTGGTTTTTATTTTTACTCATGGTCACAACGTATTTAAGTTCTGTAGAGTAGAAAAAAGTAATTATTAGTTTTAGCAGAATAATTCTGTGGGGCACTCTGCTTTTTGAATAAACAAGTACAGATCAATATTTTCTTGAATTTACTTGTTGTAGACTTTTATTCAGTATATTGTCATTCACTCCCTTTAAGTGGTTCCATGTGTCACATTTTTGGGAATTTTACATTTGTGGTTTGAAAATAAAAATTGTCTTCCTTAGTCCTGACTTGCAAGATAAATAAGAGAGATCTGGTTTTGTTACCACAGTGGCTGAGTACTTGCACTTTTGTGGTGCAAATGCATATTCAGGTTTGTGATTTATTTTCTGAAAGGCCTCCTGGACATTTGTTAAGGCTTTGCTTTTTGTTCCAGTAAAATGTAACATCTTGGTCAAAGGATGTCGACTTAAATGGAACTGGTTGGCTTAAAGTGAAGTTACTAGAAACCAAGGACTGAGAGGAAAAAAGCTAATAATTCCCCTTTTTTCCATGAATGGGTCATCTTGGTGCCACGTGGGAGACATTTTACCCCAAGTTGCTGCCTTGCACCTGTTCTGTGGTTGCCATTCTCTTGGGCTGATGATCGTGTGCTTTTTACCAAAGCAGTACTGCTCCTGGAAGGCATGACAACCCGGACTTTGGGAAAACAGTTTCAATTAATACTCTCCAGATTCCCAATTAGTATTAATGTTATTTGCATGTATGTATTCTAACAGGAACTAGGAGTCCCAGATGAGATCAGTGCCCCATCCTCTGGTGCAGTATGTTTTACATACTGTAAAACAGAGGCGCTGCCTCAGGGAGCTTACAGTTAAAAAGGCAAGTCAGGAGAAAGGTGAGAGAAACAAAATGTTAGAATTTCTGCTATAGCGATTGCAGACCAAGACACAGAGAAAAATTAGATGACTTGGTCGGGATAATCCAGGGAAAGGAAATAGAGGTTTTCAGAGGCAACTAGCTCCCACTAAAGCAAATATGGGAGTGATGTGCCAACCTGCCATTTGTGCCTTTGAAAATTTCCCCAGGGAGTCTATTGTAGAGCCAAGCATTGAACTCTGATCTTCAGTCCCCCACCAGACAATCGTTCCTTTCTGCTTTAAGTGTTTTTAATTGAAAAATACCATCTGAACAGTGTCTGTAAAGAATTATTTTTCCTCAGAACCTCCAAGAGAAAAGCAAAATGATGTGCTGCGGCAATAAATTTACCAGTGATCAAAATAAAAACCACAGTTGTGTTATGAAAACCAGAACTAGTGAGTAAATACTGTGAATTTATGACACCACTGGAAAAAAAAATCCACTCTGGTAAATGTTAATACTTTTAGAACTAGAGGGTTTTGGTTTAATTATTAAACTATTCAAATCTCTTCTAAACAGTCTTTACATGCAAAAGCTACAAGTTGTTTTAAAAAACAAGCAGAATTTCATCCCTTGCTTTTCAGCAGGCACTATTTATATCTGTGTTGGTGTTTGTTTCAGAGAAGAGAATAAAACTGAGATCCACACGACCCTATCCTACTCTCCCCAAATAGCAGTAACACTTTTTCTTTTTGTACATATATTAACTCACACGTTCTCATCACTTCACGAGGAGGTAGACTCTCTTCCCATTTTGCAGTTTGGGAAACACTGGCAGAACTCATGGTTATACAAATCCAGAGAAATTGTGAGAGTCAGATTACGCTGCTGGAGTGACCCATGTTCAGGCCACTCCAACACGTCCCCTAATAATATTTTACAAGCCTGAGCCATCTGTGAGTGATGAGATCAGAAGTAAGGAAGTCTGTAGTTGCCAAGAGAATTTTAGCAAGCAGAATTGTACAAATACAAAGAAATTCTACGGCATCAACAAAGGAAGCTCAGAGAAATAGCCACACTGAGCTCTTGCTTACTCTTTTAATTGGAGACTGTTTGTTGTAAAATTTTAAGGGTTTGTTCTTGCTCCTGCACACCTAATTGTTATTGGCTGTATTGTAAGCTTTGCATGCATTATTAGGAGTCTTCAAAATGACTAATGCCATATTTTGCAAAAGCAAGAAGATACTATTTCTGCTGTGCACTTGTAGGGGTAGCAAACCCCTACATCTTAGCTGCATCCCAATGGTTTCCCTTCCTTTCCTTTACAACCAGCACACAGATATACATGCTCAGAAGTACCCCAAACAAGAAGACCCCCAAGAATTCCCTATCCACTTCTGAGCCATGAAGTTCTTGCCATGTGTGGACCTCAGAGGTATTTTGGGCTCATTACTTAAATCTTTCTGCTTTTATTTGGTTTAAGGACTTCAGAAAAACAAATAAATGCAAAGGATAGGCCTTTCAAAAGCTTTCAGCATCAGTCTAACTCTTCTCCCGTTGACAACAACTAGGCCTGGTCTTGACTGGAGGTGGAATGAAGTGCATGTTGAGCATTTTCAACACTTCTAGTCATAGCTTCTCCCCAGAGAAATTGTAATCTTACAAAATGGATTTTTTTGTTATACTGAAGTTGATCAATGAATATGAATCTTTTGCTCTCTGGAACAGCTCTGCTTTTGGAACAGAAAGTCCCTTGAGTTTTTGTTTTGGTTAGTATGGGTTAAGTTCTATTAGGCTTTCTCCAAGTTTGTTTTATTAGAAAATGGTATTTATTTGACTGCGGTATGCTACCTAAAATTGTTATAATTTGTTTCTTTATTTCCATAAACATTGCTGTGTTTATTTTGGAAGAGTGGTTACTTAAGAAAAAAACCCAACAAAGTAAGTTTAAAAATATAATGCTTGTCTCCCATATCTAATTTTCTCTTGTAATCAGTGTATGTCATTTTCCTATAGCACTAATCTAAACAAAAAAAAAAAAAAGGAGAGGAAAGAGAGACATTAGAATCTATTTTCAGGATGGCATATCAGACCACACGCACTTATGGGGTAGAATAGATCTGTTATTTTGGGCAGTACTGTGGAACTTATGAGAAGCTTTCTTTTTTTATACAAAGTTAGTTCAGAGTAGATTAAAGTTTATTTCAAACTCAGCATATTTGACCTCAAGCATCATAAGAGTCATGTAGAATTGGCTCATGCTATTAAATTCCTGCAGCGAACTCCATAATAATGATTAATTTCTTTCATAAACTCTCTTCATAATTAATACAGGTTTCATTGTGGGCACGGCTATTCTCATATTGATTATCCCTACAGTTTAGATTGGACTCATAAAATGATGTCTTTGTTTACTCTGATGGCCAGACATTTATTTTACTTGGATAACTCTCATCATTTGCAAACTGAACTGGGGATATTGCTACCATAGAAATTACAAATATTTCAGACCTGTTTCATGCAAGAGCAGGGATAATTTTTTGGCACCAGAGATTAATAATACTTTGATGTTCTCTGATGCTTCACATCGGAGAATCTGAGTTCTTTATGAACAATTAATTAAGCTTTAAGACACCCTTCTGAAATAGGGAAGCATTAGTAGCCTCTTGCACTGATGGATAAACTCATATTTATAGATGTTGACTGACTTCGTCCAAGTCACCTGCCAAGTTGACACAAATATAACCCAAATTTGCTGATCCTGTCCTTCAGTTATGAGGAATTTCTTTCACCTAGCATGATGATTTTTGATGTGGCAGGGGTCCTTTTGGAAAAATATACATTAAAAAAAATCATAATGGCTCGGTATGGTTTAGCTGCTTGAACAAGTGTGGACCTTTCTTATCGCTTGTTGCCTTTCAAAAATAATTTTATTTCTAGGATTCTTTCGTAAGCTACAGTTAAATCAGTAAACATCTAAGTCTAATAATCCGTTGTGAAAAAAACAACAAAATGAGACTTTCACACTTCTGACAGAATTTGGGAGAAGCAGCTTTAATAGGAAATGCGGACAATGATGAGGTGGAGATTTGAGCATATTGAAGCAAAAGTGCCACAAAGCAGATTTTGCAACATTACTCTGTACACTTTATACAATGTCATGCAACAGATGAACCTTCCTCTTGGTCAGTCCTGTGTGTTAACAATGTAAATCTACTTAATTGCAATATTAAAAAAGCATTTTAAAAAGTCCTTCTCATATAGCTGAGAGATCTCAAGGATGGGGGCAGCATATTTCATTTATTCTGTTGCCCACACTGTGAAGGCTCCCGAGTCCCATGGGAGCTGTCGAGCTCTCCTTGTTTTGTTAACTTCAGAGGGTGCTGGGGGAAGTTGTAGTGGCTGGCAGAAGGCAATCTTTGGAAAGCCTTGGTGACAAACAGGAATTCCAGTTTTTGAGCTGAATTCAGCCATCCTGCTGTTGCCAAACCTACAGGCAGGGAGCGGGAGATGTGGATGTAAAAATCAGCACGTATATACATATTAATGCTTGCAGTGCAACCTCCCCCATGCCTGAGGACAGTAAGTGCAACTGAGGACATAGCGAGGTTTACAAGAGTACCTCACATGTTGAGATGCTTTATAGTCCCCCCCTGTGAATAGCCTAGCGAAAACCATATGTGAAATATAAATATACTGGGACTTAAAAATGGAGCTGCATTCCAGCCTTTTAAGTTAATTTTGTAACATGCTGCATCTGAGGGCTTAATGTGTGTTGCATCCAGGGCTAGCTGAATACTGCAGGGCTTAATAAATGCAGTATGTACTGGAGGCATTAGAGGGTCTTGATGGAAGACATGCGAGGAGAACAAGAAGAAGGTAGAAATAGCACATTTTAGTGAAAGAACAAATCCAGTTTGTACCAATTGTCTGCTTGCTTCCTTTGGTCCGAAGGCAACAATGAACTCCCGTTGTCATGCTGAGTCAGTTGGCAGTGACTCACTTTATCAGTCTCAAAATTGTCCGGCATTTCATCAGAATTGGATTACACAATGGGTTTTTCCTTTTCCCCCTCTTTTTTTTCCCAATACACGTGTAATATTAATAGGCACGTAAATCATCTGACGTTAACATGTTTCCTCATTAACTTTTACTTTTTTAATTATGAGATTAATAATCATGCAACTTCCCAAAGAGGGAAGTGCAGTAATCCCAAATCTGACTTGAAATTCTCAAGCAAAAAACTTTCTTAGTTATGTGCTTCCCTCAGTTAAAAATAAGTTCAAGCTTTTTGCTACTTTCCACAGGATATTGGCATAGTAACATATGCTCACAATTGTTCAGCTGAGGTATGTGTTCTCCATTGGGTGTGGAGAGAAAATTTGTATGTGAAAACAGCAGCCAACATATCAAAGTTGACTTTTTCTCCACAGTGTGACTTTCTTGTTTTTGTTTTCCTGCAAAAACCTCTTGGAGAAAACACTTAAATATACTATTTTATCCACTGAAATGGTGCACACAAATGATGTGTTGTATTTCATGGGCGTATTTATTCCTTGAACACAAAAAGACACATTATCTAAAATGCAGTGTGTGATTCTGTAATTAAAAAATAAGGACATCTTCATGGTGTCTCTAGTCTGTGAAACAAATTTGGTCTATGAAGCTTTATATTGAACTCTGCATATTGGTACACTTCACCAGATTCTTTGATTTTAGCACCTATGCTGTTACACAGTTTCAATCAAAGCGTTATGAATAAACTAAAAATGTGTAAAAAGTGATGCTGAGTTGGCTGGACAGCAATGCATCTGTTCCAAAATCCAGCATTTCTAAGTTCAGCCATCTTAACATCTGTATTTTCCACCTGCGTGATTAAATTAATTGTGTTCAATCAAACCCATCTTTTAATTGCATATTTAGGGAAAAATACAGATCTTCAGGTTTTAATCTTAGAAGATTTGAGGCACCTGGAATACATTCAGTGCCTGTCCCAAACTCGATGTCCTATCCTGGATTTAATCCCATCCGTCTGTGTTTCAAATCAGTCCTGGTGGCTATGAAATGGAAAGCTTCCAAATGTCTTTGAATAATTTTTTAATTTTTTTCTTCAGTGGTTCTACTTCTTTGTTGTTAATTAGATCAAACCACATTTCCACTGAGGCTGTAACAGTAGTGTCATCAGCCTGTAATCTGTCAAATCCCTCTGAAACCTCCTTCAACTGCTTTTGTAAATTTAGTACCTCTCTGTAAAGTTCCTTGCAGAGAAAAATGTGTGCTATTTTTTGATCAAAGTCCTTCTCGTTCTCGGTGCAAATTTCAAGACACTTGTTGGTGCAAACACGCAGGCACAGATTCCTGAGAGGAGCACTGACTATCTGTGGAAACCAGGGACACCTTTTCACTCAGGTTAGCATTTTTCACTCGAGTTAGGCAGCCTGCTGGTGATAGCAGAGGGATTTTTGTGTTTAGGCTCTATGTGACAGTTTTGGGAAAGTTCAGTTGTTATTTTTCACTCAGTGTTGTTGAAATACAGCCCTGAGCAGCTGTACATCAGAAGCAGAAGAAATAGTTTTAAATATTCTTGTTTTAATCTTGGTTTTGTTGTCTAACCGAGTAATAAAGACATCCTTCTCATGTATTTCTCTTTGCTGTTGGATGTTATCTTCAGTAACACTGTACCAATATTTGTGGTTTTCATTTTGGTACAGAATTAATTGCAGCATAGAAGGACACACATTTCATTGTCCACAAGCTTGTGGCGATTAGGAGGTTATTTGTCATGTTCAGATAGCCAGTCTGCACTAATGTCACCATTCAATGCTGTTAGTTTTTCTTTTATTATCCCTCTGTTTCTTCTCTAGGAGATTCTTGTAGTGGACAGCTGAATTTACAAGTCTCTAAAAAAAATGTTTCAATCATTGCTATCAATTGCTCCTTTTGTGTTCCGTTGAAGGCAATATCGTTAAGATAAAATAAGGTTGCATCTGTCTTGTTAAGCAGAGCTTATTTTTATAGCATAATCAACTAGTAAGCTTATTCTGAGTCTTCAAGACACAAAGGTGTCTAATGTTGAAGAGCATCTAGGAGGTTTGGAATACAGATTTAAATTGTCATTGCAGCTATGTTTAATAATGATAATGATAGCACTAAAAACATCTCACTTTCAGGATCATCAAACTCATCAGAGTTCTGCTTCAGTAGTTCCACTTAAAAGAACATCTCATCTTGAAGGGTCTGCAAAAATGAATTGTCTGCACTTTTTGAGATGGATATGAATTCATTCCAACTTCTTCACCAATTTTTGACAATGCCTGCACTATGCTGCTAAAGAATTATTTTGGGTGTTGTATTACTTTGGTACATGAATACACTTGTTGCTTTCTTCAACTTCTCTTGAAGTCAGATATATTCTTATGTATGTTAACCATTAAGCTCCAGTTACTAACACTGGTATCTGTAACATTAACAGGGGAACAGGAAACCTGCAGTCTGGATTTAACAGTTAGGATGGAAGACCTCAGTGAGAGCACTCGCTTTTGTTGGACCCTTGTTATAGAATACTCAGACTACTTTATGGCAGTTTTTAGGTACTGAAAGGTACTAAAAATACTGTAAGCTCGTGTTCAAAACTTTCATTTATTACTTTCTTTTTAGCATCTGATGACAAATGATTCCATCAACTAGTAGCATCTCTCTCATCAGGCCCTGATTCCCCATATAAGTAGGAAGGCAAAAGTGTACATTTTGTGCTGTCATTTGTGAGGGACAGAAATCATTGTACACTTACTTGTCTCTCCCCTATTAAGTTTTAGAATGTTTAAATTTTTCATTTGCAGATTGAAATTAAAGCTTAATTTTTTCAAGCATCACATGCTCCTATTCTTTGTTATTTTCATGTAAACATTTCTAAGTGTCAGATCCTGAGTAGCCAGCACTAATAGAAAAATGCCACTAGATTGTTCCTGTATCTGACACTGTAAATACGGATATCATGACTCATGGACTCTTGAACAAACTAGATACAAGCAACAGCAGCAAAATGTAATAACATCTTCCCTGGGATTATTGTGAGGGGATGAGCAGGCCTGACATCTTGGGTCAAATGTATTTCTGCTTTTGAAACCACCTCTATCTTTGTCTGTCAGGGCTCTGTCTCATCAATCACGTCTGTGTGAGTTTTGGTTTGGTGTTTAAATGGGATGGCATGGGGAGCACCTGTCTAAAAGCCAGTGTTCCTCAGATGCCTCCAGTTGCTGAAAAGAGAAAAACATGTTAATTTACCAGTACCATACATTTTGTGCTGCTTTTGTTCATTGTCATATTTAGTGATCATCTATAGTTTATTGCCCTTTTTTTTTTTTTGCCTGCTTTTTGGGTTGGGTTGTTTTTCTTTTTTTGTTTGATTGGGGTTTTCTTCCCCAATTTCTCTCGCAGCTGCAAAATAGTTATGCATCTGTGTGCCAGTAGTGTTCAAGGCCAGGTTGGATAAGGCTTTGAACAGCCTGGTCTAGTGTAAGGTGTTCCTGCCATGGCAGGGGGTTGGATCCAGATGATCTTTAAGGTCTTTAGAGTGTCCAAAGGAGGGCAATGAAGATGGTGAAGAGCCTTGAGGGGAAGCCATACAAGGAGCAGCTGAGGTCACTTGGTCTGTTCAACCTGGAGAAGAGGAGATTGAGGGGAGACCTCATCACTGTATACAATTTCCTTACAAGGGGAGGTGAAGAGGCAGGCACTGATCTCTTCTCTCTGGCAACCAGTGACAGGACCTGAGAGAATGACCTGAAGTTGTGCTGGGGGAGGTTTTGGTTAGATATTAGAAAAAGGTTCTTCACCCAGAGGGTGGTTGGGCACTGGAACAGGCTCCCCAGGAAAAGTGTCACAGCACCAAGACTGCCAGAGTTCAAGAGGCATTTGGACAATGCTGTCAGGCACATGGTGTGATTATTGGGGATATCCTGTGAAGGGCCAAGAGTTGGACTTGATGATCCTTGTGGGTCCCTTCCAACTTCGAATATTCTGTGGTTCTGTGATTCTTTCCCTTCCAACCCACACCATTCTATGATTCTGTAATTACCCTCTCTGTGCAGTCTTAGATGTGGTTCTTTTAAATGAAAAATCTAGCTAGCAGTTTTACAAGCAACACTTTATTTAAATTGTTTATTGACGTTTTTCCCAAAGATGGATGTACACATGCTGCTTTAAGAGTAAGAAGGATTTATTGGGTCCTGCCGGAAATTCCAAGAAGCTTTCTGTGGGTTGAGAGCCTGGCCACAGTGGGAGAATGCTTGGGGTGATAACTGTGTGGGATGGTTTGCTCTTTATCCATTGAGTACTTCCTTGTCCCTGCAAGGATGGTCTTAGGTCCAGAGCTCTGCTCAGGAATTCCCAGGACTTGATCTAGTCTTGAGTGCACATGAGACAACTATGGGCTGAAACGCCAAGTTAGCAGGAGGCAGTTGGACTATGAAAGTGTGCTAAGAGGAGTGGGGTTAAGACTGCAAAGCAATCATGGTTTTTTACCATTTTTTATCATGTGCCTCAATCAACAGCTTTTCCCAGATGTATGCAGATACCTGTGATAAGTGTAAAGAGTGAAGCTATAGGAAATTCTTTTTTAGCCCAAGCAGTATTACCTAAGAATTTTTCTTTGAGCAGAAGGGGCTTCAATTCAAAGTCAAAGCTGTGACATTAGGGGTGCTTATGGCTACTCCTATAACACCAGAGTGCTTCCTGGCCATTTAATTGTGACAATGGAATAACTCAAGGTACAATGTTTTACTTCCAGCTTTACGGTCTGCCTTTGCTGCAGTTTTCAACATGTTTCCTAGTCTTTAATCTACACTTCTTTTTAGCAGTTAGAAAACAAATTGGAAATAGCTTCTTTTACTCTAGTAGGAAGGTTTTTTTATACTCCTTGAGGAGAATGAGATAACTTTATGCACTTTTCCCTTATTTTATTCCCCATTTTGCCTGTCTTGTTCCTTGATGGCTTTAATTCTTTGATCAATTCCATCAGTTTTAATTGGAATTTTTTTTTCATGTCTTCTCTTGTGATAAAAAGATATTTTCATGTAATCTGTTTCTTTGGGCCCGGTGGTAAAAGGGCTGTCTTTGGGAATTTGGACATCTATTTCCCATTAAAATGAATGGAATAAAGTGTTAGTAACTTGCAGGGATTTGAACACCTTTGAGCTAATGTGAAGCAAGTATTCTCATTGCTCTGAAAGGGATCTCTTGCCATAGATAGGGATGGATAAGCTTGAGCTTTGAGACCTGTGAATAGTACTGTAACATGCTTGTGGATAGAGCCTGTAAGTCAACTTTTGGGGTTTTATTTGTCTTGCATATAACTTTTCTTTTCTCAGAGGAGTAGCTTGTAGTTATCCCAAAGAACTTCCAACATCATTACGTAGCTAACACTAAAAATTCGTAGGAATTGTTATGTTGTGTTTGCTCCAGAAAATGATGTAATTTATCATTTATCTTCAGATTTTGAAACAGGGGTCAGACTGAGCTGACTTTTAGCAGTATGGTAAACTGGTGCTTTTGTTCCCTGGTGGTTGACTTCTTGTGCTCCAAAATGACAGCTTTAATTTAGGATGTAAGAAGCTTGTAGCCTCTTTGACTGTGAGGTTCTAATTAAAGATTGCATTAGATGTGAGCTGACACTTGTTTATTTCCAGTCAGTCTCCTAATACAAGAAGTCTTGGATGTTTGAAGAAATGGTGACTCTGAGGACTATTGACATTCATTTAAATGTAGAAATTATTTACTGCTTTACCTTCTTTGTTTTTCAATAAATAGGCAGGAAAAAGAAAAGAGAATTCTGTTACGTAGACCTTCTGCATTGTCACATTTTGATACTTTGAGCCCAGAGTACTGTTTATATTGAAACAGCAGTTTGGGAGAGTAATGCCCCATAAATTCTGTTCGTTATAACCTTGTGGCTACCTTTCTCATACCTATTTTTAAACTATGAGCACTAGATGTGTGCATGAGTTGGATGTGGTGCAGGATGGCCAGTCACAGCTCTCATGACTGAGAATAGCTGTGCTGCACCAGGTAGCCATTAACAGCTCACCCACAGTTTGCCCCTGTATCTGAAAATCCCCAGTAAATTTTTATGGTATGTTGTAGCTTTACTTTAGGAATCCCTAAGAATTCCAGATTGAATTTCATTTACTTACCAGATGGATGCACAATGCATTGCTCGATATTTTGGTGGGATTTCTATCAGACATGATTTTTATCTCTTGCTTGGTGCCTGGCCCAAAAATGGTCTATTGAAGCTCCTGAGACTTTCATTTAACTGTAGTGGTAATACCTTTGTTTCTGAAACAGAAAGCTTAAAGGTATATTGGCATTTATGATTCTAACATCTGTGATCTTATCACAGTGTGGTAAAAACAAATGTCGATTCATTCTGAGACTACAACAGAGAGTACTTAAAGTCATATTTGTATCCTGATTCTTACCAATATTTTGTTGGCTTCAAGACAATTCAACAAATGGAACAGTAGGACAGCAAAGTACCAGTTAATATAAAGTTATCTTTATTCCAACTTCTGTTTATTTTGTTGATTTTTTTTTGTTGTACGCTATCAAATGGTTTCACAATGTGACCTCTGATTTTGAAACAAAACAAATTAAATGTTAGTTAGTACTGATTAGTGCAATATTAACATTGATTCTTTATTTACTCAAAAATCAGGAAATTAACGTTCCCCTGACAAACTTAATTATGCCTAATTGCACAGATATTACAAAGGGGATCTCTCATTATACAATCATAGATAATCCTGGTAGCAATACCAAATCTTACAGTCCTAGCTAATAATTGCAAAGAAAGTTATAGAAAAGGAGCCCTTTGACCATAAAATAGTGTCTGACTTGGGCTCATTACAAAACCTGACCAAAGAGTAGCATTGAAGCTGGTACACTTTGTTTCTGTTATATCATTTTGAAAATATTATGTCACCTTGTTCTGTATGTTCTAGTCCTGTAATGAAAGACCCTTTTGTTCAAATACAGGCAAAATAGAAGAGTTGTTTGTCTATAGGATACCGAAGCTCATTTCTGTCAGACTTACATCATGACTAACCTCGCTAGATCTTCCAATTTTTGATAGGTCTGATTGAAAGAAGGGCTCTTATCTCTGTTTTTGTGTAAAGTAAGACCTGAGGCTTAATGTTCAGTTAATACAACTTTTGCTTTTAATTTCTTTGGCTTTAAATAATAAACTCTCTCATCTTTTCTTGCAAAATGAATTTCAATTATTATTTCAGACAAAGAAATGCACCTCTAAAAGTGTCCTTTAAAACAGCTGAGCAAACTCTGTTCACCTTATCAAAAAATATTCTCCTTTAGGCTAAAACTAAAGGACTAATTGGAACCAGTCTTGCCTATTTTTTTCTAATAGAATTTACCTTATATAAAGTTTTTTAAAAAAAATCAGACCAGGACATTCCTTTTCTTTATTACATCTAGTGCATCTTGTTTATTCTTCAGAGACCTCTTTGATTAAATGTTTCAAAGCCGATGAATCCTGCCCACATACACACACAAATAATCCCCCTGAGGTGGTCTACATATAATCAAGGTTTGTGAAAGTGAAATTTTTATAGTTAATTTTGGTGGTGTTGGTGCTAGTAAAATAGTTACATCCTTAGTAGTGTTTCCTGCACATTTGATATACAGAGGTCAGAGACTGAGTTTGTTGTTGGAGTTTCTTGGGCTATCAAGGATAAACCTTTGCTTAATGTTTTACTCATTTCCATTTCTTGACTTCATGGCCCCAAAACACAATCAGACACTTTTTTATACTCACAGGTCAGAGCCAGTTGGCCTAAATACCCACAAGTCCCTGTGCCTTATGTTTTCTATTAGCTGGTTGTGGGATTTTAGGGGCATATATCCAGAAACACTAAGCATGGGGACTTAGCAGGAATTTGGGCCATCTGAATCTGGGTCCTATGGTGAAATTTTGTGCTGAGCTGCTTCAAAGTCTGATACAAGCCACAGAGCTCTGAGCAAAAATCCAGCCTTTTCAGTAACTTACAGCTCTAGTTTGCCTGGTAAATGCATTGGTTTACTCTTGGTTAGAATACATGAGGAAAATATGACAGAGGAACTTCCTCAGAATGACTGTATTTGAGGAAAATAGTCCTACATCAGCTGAAGGGACATCATGGTGAAGCATTAGATGAATAATGACACTTAGTGCTGCTCCTTTCAAACACTACAGCATTATTGAACATGTTACGATTTTAATTTTTTTGGGTCATATAACCTTAGCTTAAAGAAAATAAATAAATGTATTGCTTTAAGTGTTGCATAAAAAGCTTCAAAAGTACTTCTGATCATAATAGAGATTTTTTTTTAAAGATAATTTAAAGATAATCACATAGCCTTCAGAGCCTACTGAAGAGTTTTTGGATGTTTGAAATTTCAACCCTGGTTGTCTCTTTTCAGTAGAGAATTCTTTTGTCCACTTCATGTATAGTCAATAAAATAAAAGTTAAAGTATGACATTTCTGTCTTTGTACATCTGATACACTTAAACTGTGTTTTTGTTTTTATTTTTTCCAGAAGTGGCTATTCATTTGGGGGGCAGTACTCTCAGATGTGATATTCTGAACTAGGATATAATTGCCTCTTGAACGAGTGGCACCTTTGAAAATACTGACATAATTTTTTTCCAGGTAGAATGGTTTCATGCTGATAGCCTTGTGAAAGTATTTAGTTGCACCCAGAGGGTAAAATAACAGCTTCCAAAGTATTGCTAGTGATATGCTTCACTTTTTTTGTCCCATTTAGATAAGACCTTCATTCATGATAAACTTAGTACATCTCAACTGCTACAGCAATCTCTAGAGTTGCAGAAGTTTAGTTTGGTTTGTTGGTTATTTTCCCCCCCTACTCTTTAAAGAGGGTGAAAGTAGAAGTGTTGGCAACCTTGAGCTACAGAATTTTTATTGTGGTTCATGTCCTAATGATCTGCAGTCATTATGACAGCAATCAAATCCTTTGCATGCGCCCTAACTTTCTGGGACAAAAATAGAAATCTTTGATAGTCATCCTAGTTATCTGGTAGAAGAGAGTGATGAATGTACATCCTGACTTGTTGGATACCAAAACTCCTCTCAGATGGTGAAACTACTTTTAACAATTTGTTGTTCAGTTTGGGGTGGATTCAATATGGCTTTTCATAAGTAAATCATCAAATTTTTAGTCCTTAAATGCTTACTGAACTGCAACATGACTCTTGATAATGGAATTAGAGGTAACCTTTGGGAACCATATAGTTATATAATAGAGGCTGCACCATACAATGCAGTAGGCTATGTAACAAGATCTGACTTCATTGTAACTCCACAGCTTGCATGAGGGCCTTGTAGATTAGCTCAACAGCTAAATTGGTCACAAATGGCTGAACCATGCAAATAAAGGTAATGTCCCAGCACTCTATAAGTGGAGAGGATGAACACATATATAGCCAAGGCCACACATAACTGCATGTTGTGGTGTTAAATAATTGCAACGCAATCTACAATTCAGGACAGAAGGATAACACATGAAAATCCTAAGTGTGTGTGCATGTATGTCTGAGGGCTTTTTGTGTGTGGTTTTGGCCTTTGACTATGAAAGTGATATGTTGGTATGATAATGATCTTCTGGAGTTGATGAGGACTCAGTCTCTGTAGGTGGTGATTGATACACACCAGTGTTGATGAGTATAAAAGCAAGAGATTGGCCTTGCTGGGACAAAATTTATTATGTTGCCAGCTCTCGGTGTCACAATTTACTGATGTAGCAGCAATATTTCCCCAACACAGTACTAGAGTAATCTGACATAGGATTATTATGCAATGGAAGCATCATTTTGCAGCCTCTGTGCAAAGTGGGCTAAGGGCTGTAAGGGTAAGGGAACAGTCATTGTGCAAAGTGTTCCTTTACTGAAGTGCAGGTAGTGTCATCATAAAGGAAAGTGGACATTTATGGTGCTTGGTACGTACTACTTGCAGACAGATTTACACAAATCTATTGAAGCTGTTGGAGATATATCAGCTTTGCATCTGATTTATTATTCAGGACATTCTGAGATTAAAAATACCAAACCAAAAAACATTAGAAAATCCAGTTCTGGTTCAGTAAGTGCGTCCCAGTCTTGCCAATCAGTTGGGCTGTCGGAGAGTCAGATCCATAAAGGTAACATAGCGTGAACTTCTGATCAGGAAAGGCCGACATTCCAATCCTACTTCTATTCTCAGTGGAGTGATTAACTCTTTCCATTTAATTTTTGCTATCTGTGAGAATGACAGTAGGTTTTTGCCAAAGGAAGGTGGTGAGATTTGAATTGTTAATTATTATGTGCACCTGAACTATGGAATGGTTAAACTCACTAAATTAAAGGAAAGTATTACTTATTTGGAGGTATGGCAGTAAGTAGTGACTGCTGAGACAGGAGAACAATTGACATTCTTTGCACATTGAGAGACACCAGAAATGCGCTGTACGTCTCCCCTTCTGTCCTCAGCACTATCATCAGTAAATCTGCAGAGATAAAGAGGTTTGTTTGGTTCTTCTCCATTTTTGTTGGCCCCTGCTGATGCAAATCAAACACACTGTCCTCCTGTTATCTTCAGGTTTAAAAAAATCCCTATTTTTAATCGCTTCATACAGGTATCTAATTTGAATCAGCCTGCCACGCTGCAGGACTCTTGTGCTTTTTTAATTGGCATCTTTCTCATTACATTTGCACAAAGTTGCAGAGACGCTGCAGGACACCAGTAGAGACATCTGAATCACCAATCCTGTTGGGCTGGCAACATGATAGTGTGATATACCAGGGGTGTCTAGGAGATCTGCATATGTGGTGAAAGGGACTAAGTGGAAGCAATCAAGTTAAGACACGTTGCTGTGAGTGTTTCTAAGTCCTGCCTATACCATCTGAAATGGAATTGCAACAGAAATTTGCCTGGGATTTTAACATCAGTATGGTGTTAAACCAGCCTGGTTTCTAAGAACAATTCCTGGGATTCTGGTAAAGCAGAACTCCCTGAAGGTATTAATGGAATTCTCGTAGGGCAGGTATGTGGAGTACATCAAAACCAGTGTGTTAGCCCACCACAAGGATGGGCAAGGTACCCAACTAGTTCATGGAGTCAGTGCCACTTAAATCTTTATAGAATTTCAAAAGCAACCTTAGATAACCCTCAGACAACTGCTAAAAGGCTAATTTTTTTTCAAAGACAGTAGCTCTTAGCCTCAGACATGGTTTTATGATGCCGTGACTCCTTTTCCAGTTTTGGCTGCCAACAACATATGTCTAAACTCAGCATGTTGGTGCAGCTGGAATAAAAAGGAGAGGAGAGACCAGTGCAGTATAGAATATGTTATTTGTCACTGAAGCACCCTCCTTCCCTCTCAGTCCATTGTCATACAGAATCCTGTCACTTGCAGCAAAGACTTTCACAGTTCTGGTGGGCAGGGCAGTTTGGTTTTCCCTGTCTCGCCCTTACTACTGAAGATTGGCATGTTCGTAGGGCTCTGCAGCACCCTTGGGAGGACTGTAGATGGGTTCCCCTGCTGCACCAAGCATGAGATTATTTCACCTGCCTTATGGTGCTGGTATTTTTTTCATTCTTTTTAAGGCTTTGCTAGAGGGATTGGGGCTTCTTTGCCCGCCTAATGACAGTTGCGACAGACTAGCTCTGAATTGAGACAAGTTTGCAGAAAAAGAAAACCAGGAGTATCATCTACTGGGTAGACCAGCGTTGCCTGTTCTTGCATTCAGGATGGATAGTGCAGCCTTTTACTAAGACACCTGGGAGGCCTCTGTTCCAGCCCCTTTCTCGTGGGGCGACTCCACATGTGGCATAACCAAAACTTGGCGTCTCTGCCATGGGAGAGGTACAAAACTGGGCACATGACAAGAGTTTGCTTGCCTGTTCTGTTGCACGGCCAAGTGTAGGCCAGCCGTGTGACTGCCATGCAGACTCTCACTGTCACATGGCAGGTCTGTGTCCAGTCCTGTGACAGAGCTGAAAGTTGCCAGCAGTTACACGTCCTTCCTCTTCCTGCAAATGATCCTAGTGCATAGCCATCAACCTCCTCATGTAATGGAGAGGAGGAATTGCTGGCCCACAGGAACTTGGCGTGCTGGTGAGCAGGCTTTCATTGAGCATTTTGAATCAAGTAAATGGGGAGTTTTATGTTGGCAAAATGTTAAATCAGGATTCTCTATTCAAATTGCACCACTCGTGATTTTTTTTCTACCCTTTCATTAAATGGTTTAGATAGACTGAATGATTTATAAGACAACACAGAATCAGGGCATTGATGGTTAGGATCTAAGACTTTCAGGCAAGGAACCAGTTGTGCAGATCACATCTTGTGGTTTTTTTTCATTCAGGTCAGACAGATATTTGGATTTTATAAAGATTATGGCTAATTAGATTAATTTCTGATTGAAGGCCAAAACTAGCTTAAGTTGGAATCTACTTAATTTCTTTCAAACAATCTCAAGGTTTGAAAGTGGTTTAATTCTATAGTTCTGCAAGTACACAAACCCCATGGAACTTTGGAAGGGGTGACTTTGGGTTCCAGTTTGGGTCTGGCTCTAAGCATTGCTGTAACTGGATGGAATTGGGCTCAGTTCTAGTGTTCTTACTGAGATCCAGGCTTCCCCAAAACATGAGGAAATTTGGCCCCTGTGATCCTGGTTGAGAACCGTATATGACTTTTCTAGAAAGTGACAGGAAGTCAGGATCTAGATGCCTCCCAACCTGAATGTTTTGGATTTGGATCAATTGCAAATCTGAATATTTTTCAAACTTAAGAGTTTCCAACACAGTCTTCAGATTTGAACCCAAATGTCTTAAATCTTAGTACAGTTTGAATATCTCTTCAGATTTGTATGTGTAAGATTGGTAGGACTGAGGATTTATGTTAGTTTGGGGTCAAATATTCCAGAGCACTAAGAAATTCTCACATCTGGTATCCTCATTTTGGTGTAGATCTTGTTTTTAGATTTTAAATTCAGAGACTCTTCCTATTATTTGAACTGAATAGGAGTACATAAAAATTTGAGATTTTCGTCAGCTAGCTTTGACACAGGTCCCCTTGATAAAGTATTTATATTTTTCCCATAATATTTGCCATCATAGAACTCTGAGAGATGCCAGGCTGAAATGGGAAGACTCTTTACATATTTACAGTACCATCTACTCATGGAACTAAAGTTGAGTCTGTTTTACAGATGGAAAAACTGAGGCAGTGAGTGCTCAATTGGTACTTACACGGCCAGATCGAGTTACCACAGTTAGAAGCAAAGTCTACAAATGCCCCTTCTGCTTTCCTGACCTTACATACCCTTCAATAAGGTGATTATGGTCATAAAGTCCAGAGAGGAAAATATGTAGTATGACTAATTTTTTTGCAATACATATTTGGAGTAACTTGCAGAGCTGCCTCTACATATGCCAGGTGTGTATGTAGCTAAATATTACAGAAGGAGTTGAACTAAGTCACCTATTAGAGCTTTTTGCTCTTTATATTTTACCCTAAGGTAAGAAAGGCTGTTTTGATGAAAACACTAATGAAAATTAACCTTTTGAAATAAATTACTTAATCCTTCTGTATTTACTGTACATCTGGAAGAAAACAGAATGTATAAACTAAATACAAAAATGTGTAGCATCTACCAGTGAACAAAACTAATCAAATTCACCAGTCACCAGGCTGGTTAATATTATAAAGACTCTGTGAATCATGAATATCCAGCCAGCCTAAGGGTACAAATCCATGAATCTAGGGAGTTTACCTGTCTCTTTTAGTCAGCAGGCTATCCCTTTTCCATCACTACAATTTAGGCATATATTGCCTAATAATAAATGTGATAATAAAAAAGTATTTTGGGAAGGAGGATGTTGTAATAGAGCTTTAGATCAAAAGTGAGATTCATTTTACTTAATTTTAGCCAACTACAAGCTGCATAGCCTATTCTAGTTGTGTAGGCTCCCTCCTCAGTGGAGAAAGCTGGGATGAATTGCTTTGGGGAGGTGCCTGTCTCTCCACTGACAATAGAGGGAGCCTACACAACTGGCTTGGACAGGACACTTAACTTTTAGGTGGGTATGAGTTACTCCAGGCAAATTCTGTGTTAAGCACCATGAGATTTGGGTTCTCATCTGTTTTGCCACTGATCGACCGCAAAACCTTGGGAATATCACTTAACCTTTTTTCTTCTTTTTTTTTTTTTCTTCCCCTTGGACCCAGTTTCTCCATCTAAAAAATACCCCGTGGGTAAAGTTCTTGGAGAACCTTTGCCAAGGATGAAACACAGGTGCAAAATGTTGTTTTCCTGCTCTTGGTACTTTCACGTGCCTGTAGTTGTCATTAAAATCAACATAATTTTTGTGGCAGCGTAAGTTTACGTGTGATGAGAGGCAGGGCTGAGTGAAAATTATTTTAGAAGCAGCATATATCTTCTTCAGATGTGACAGAATATCGTAAAAATTAAAATCTAGTAACTGGTTACACGTATTGATTTTTCCATCTTTGCTTCCCCTTCGCACCTTCCCTCTAGCTCCCCCCCCCCAGCAAAAATATATAGGGAGTGGGGAGAACATTCTTCAGATTAGACCTGTATTTTAAATAACCTTGGCCTGTTTGCAACTGGGAAAATGTTTTTTTTTTTCACTTGAGAGATTTATTTCTGTCCTTGTAACACCATGTACTATATGCATTGCACCTGTTCAGACATAAGCACAGCACATTATTATAGCTGTAGGGGTAGAAGCTTCCCAATATATATTTTTTGAAAGGAGGGAATGCTGGGGAGAATAGCCCTCTCTTTTCAATTGTTTACCGAGCAGTCTCTTAGGAAGACTTCTTCCTCATCAAGCTCAATTTTCTCTGCTCCCCTATTGTCTGGGGAAACCTATCTTCAGGAGCGTCTTTCTTGAAAGATCTCATGACTTTAAAATCATCAGCGGGCTTTGTGTAGTCTGCCTGTCAAAAGAGATATGTTTACACCTTCCCCGCATGTGTTAGAGCTATAAGGTTACGGAGCAGAATGGCTGATACGTTTTGGCGCTTCGTGCTAATATACACACACACACACACACACACCCCAAAAGAAAAAAAAATGTATTTATGATAATCGTATGGAGCGTCTGAAACAATGCATTCCAACATCCTGTAACATAAGCAAGAAAGGTGGAGCCAGCCGGCACCGGAGTGTTTATTTGCCAGCAATGCTGCTCAGCCCCGTGTACACCTCAGCCTGGCAGCATTGAACCTGTTGCTGCATTAGGCGAGTTGTGTTGTGCTGGAGAGGGAAGGAGGGTTGTCTGCTGTCTGGTAGGAGGGCTTTGTCTGTGTGCGCCTTTCTCTCTCTCCCTCTCTCGCTCTCCCTGGCTCTCGCACTCTCGCTCGCTCTCGCTCGCTCTCTCTCGCTCGCTCTCCCTTTCCCGTCTCTGTGGTTTGTAAGGTAGGTTGCAGTGTGTGTATATACACAACATCAAGAGCAGGAAAATGGACTCATTAGGGAGGCAGGCAGTCATTACCACTCACACTGTACTTCCAGGGAGACAGCGACTATGAGGAGACAAACTGAGGACTGGGGAACAAGGTAGGCCAGTCAACTTTTATAAAAAAAAAAATCAAAGAATAAAACCTCTACTCTCCTTAAACCACCAGCACTTCTTTATTCTCCCC
>NW_008669264.1:0-13904 GCF_000695815.1 Acanthisitta chloris
CCTTTCTGCCTGGCTGCACTCCAGCCATTCTGACCCCAGCCTGTAGCGCTGCATGGGATTGTTATTGTCAAAGTGCAGACTACAGCACTTGGCATAAGTGGTGGAGTGGTTTCAGCGAGGCAATTATTCAAGTCCTTTTGGCCTAAAATTAAACCACTGGATGCACTCCAGGGACTCAAATAAGGTCCTCTGATTTCTAAGTTCACCTCATAGGACCAAAGTAGAGCTGGGTCAAAGTAAACATCCCTGAAACACACATTTTGTCATCTTCATCTGTTGGCTTTTTTAGTCTGATAAAATTTTATTTCACCAGTTGCTGATATAGATGTGGTCCTCATGATCATGAGTCTGAAGATGTGGCAACTATTAGCACTATTAAAATGAGAAATCACACACAAACCTGTCAAGAAATTCAGTGACTGCAGCAGGTTGCCATAACTATTCATTTCTTACTCTCTGAGCTACTAATATCATGCTGTCTTAATCAACCAAAACAAGATTTGAGCTTTTATTAAAACAGCTGTTCAACATGGTTTCCTTCCACAGAAGCATACAAAGAGGAAATCTCACTTACAGAATTATTAACGCAATTATTGTCTCATGGAACAAATGAAAAATGATCATTTCAAATAGCAGTATGGGTGAGAATGCCACCTAAATTAATCACTATTTAGATTCATTTATTGCATAATTAGGAAGACATTTTCTTCTGCATGAAAAAAGTGAGTCGTTAATAGAACAGACATTCACAAAGTCAGATGTTTTTGGTCAGTCATGCAGCTCAGTTGAAGTGCAATACTTACAAACATAATTCAGTTTCTGGATTTCATGAATACAAAGAGATGAATGTAGAGGAAAAAAACACAGAACCACATATAGTTTAGGTTAGAAAAGACCCTTAAGAACATCAAGACCTACCATTAGCCCACCACTAAACCATGTCCCTAAGTGTCACACCTACAGGTCTTTTAAACACCTCCAGGCATGAGGATTCAACGGCTTTCCTGGGTTGCATGTTCCAGTGCTTGACCACCCTTTTGATGAAGAAAGTTTCCCTAATATCCAATCTAAACTTCCCTCTGTGCAATATGACACCTTTTCCTCTTTTCATATCACTTGTGACTTAGGAAGAGACTACCACCCACCTCACTACAACTTCCTTACAGGCAGTTGACGAGAGCAATAAGGTCTTTGCTGATACTCCTTTTCCCCAGATTAAACAACCCCAGCTTCTTCAGCTACTCCCCATAAGACTTGGTCTAGACCCTTCATCAGCTTAGTTGTCCTCTCTGGATACACTCCAGCACCTCAATGTTTATCTTGTAGTGAAGGGCCCAGAACTGGATGCGATAACTGAGGTGCAGTCTCATAAGTGCCAAGCACAGGTGGATGATCACTGCCCTGCATTGTTGAACCTCATGCTATTGCCCTCAGCCCATAAATCAAATCTGCCCAGAGCCCTCTGCAGAGCCCCTCCAGCAGATGAACACTCCAGCCCAGCTTGGTGTCAGATGCCAAATAATTTACTGATGATGCCCTCAATCCCCTCATCTAGGTCACTGTTAAAGATATTAAACAGGACTGGCCCCAGTACTGAGCCCTGGGGAGCATCACTTGTGACCAACCACAAGCTGGATTTAATTCCATTCACCACCACTCTCTGGGCCTTGCCACCCAGCCAGGTTTTCTCACCCAGTGAAGAGTGCACCCATCCAAGCTGTGGGCTGCCAGTTTCTTCAGGAGAATCCTGTGGGAAATAAACACCTCATATGATGTGAGAAGGCTTTTAAGCAGCTGCTTATGAACATTTCTAAACCTGTCTCTGAGTAAGAAAATTTCCTTTTCCTGGGCAATACTAATTATAATATCAAAAGTATATGACATTTTATTTCCTTTTGCCAGCTGGTATTTTGAAAGTGGTCTTAGAACTACCTGACCATAGAAAAGCTCCACAGCAGAATGCACATGCATTTCTTAATTTTTATGTTCATTTGGGGGAGAAGAAACCTCCAGTAACAGCTAAAAAAAGGTTGCAGCAGTCATTCAAGAAGTGGGAGATGTTATCTCAGTGTAGCCAAACTCTTGTCTTCCAGCAGTCAAGAAGTTCTCACATGAGGCTACAGTTTGTTTCCCCTACCACCCACTGAGAAGAATACAAGCTTCCTGTTGTGAGAAACCTAAGGCACATAGAAGTGAAGGGGTACACCTGGCTTTCACCACTAGCCATCAAAAACTTTGTATACAGTTAATGTTTGAGCTACTGAATGTGAAAATAAAAAGTAATCCTAGAATAATAAATAAATAAATAAACAAACATAAATAAATAGCCTCTCAACCCAAATGACGGCTAGCCCAGCCAAGATTTATTTACATATGTGATTACATTCATTCAGAAACAGTGCAGTAAAATCAGACAGTCAAAAATCACATGGATAATAGCTGTCTTTGGAAAAAGAAATGAGGAGTATTTTCTTCTGAAGATTATTAGGCTATTAATGTCTTTATGAGTAGTACCTTAGCAGTTGCCCAGTAAATATTCAGGAACTCATGCATTGACTTCTGTAATTGTTTTATAGCTGATTTATATATTCAGTTTTAATCTACCTGACTTAACCCCAAGGAAGTAGTAAGAACAAGGGGCAAATAACATACAAAAAAGACAGCAGCACTAGGATCTATTTGCTTGTTTATGTCTCTCATTTTTCTCCATAGACAATAATAAGGTTTACTCACACAGACCTGGAAGGAAACTAAGTCCAGTAAGTCTCTAAAGCTTTTATCTAAGAAAGGGACATTGTATATAAGGACTGAATGAGTCAAATTAGCCATCAAAGTGCCTGGCTGAGTGTGTTCTGAAAGAGATGAAAGGAATTTCTGGAAGAAAGGCTGAAATGCAGACTGAGGCAGAATGAGCAATATGACTGAAAAAAATGTTATTAAAGGAAAAGTGGAAGATTTAGATACAAGGAAAGAAATGCACAAGACCTTTTAAAAATATTTAAAGTGAATGAATTATGTTCTAGGTTATTTTAACAAAATTATAGCATAGTTCATTTTTCTGTGCATTACGTCCTGACGTTATGGAACCTCGGTGAAAGGAAAAGATACCAATGTCAAGTAGCTTCTTTCTTTGTTCTCCCCAGCATGGGAGGTTATGGCTCCAATATTATTGTTTGGCTCTCTATTACTCTCAATTTTACCTGTATGCAATTCTAATCATAGAATCGTCATAGAATCATCAAATGGCTCAGTTTGAAAGGGAGCTATTTCCAACTCCCCTGGCATGGGCAGGAACACCTTCCACTACACCAGTTTGCTCAGAGCCCCATCCAACCAGGCCTTGAACACTTCCAGGGATGGGGAAGATGACAACTTCAGAACCTGTTTATTTTGGGTTATCCATCTACTATGCACTCGACCCATGGGAAATCAGGCCCAACATGTGTGATTTGAGTTCTTTTACCACATTAGATTTGCACTGTCCTCTTTTCAGTATTTAAACTTGCCATTTGTACTGTGACTTGGTTAGTTTGGTTTGT
Source organism: Acanthisitta chloris (assembly GCF_000695815.1). Lineage (NCBI taxonomy): Eukaryota > Metazoa > Chordata > Aves > Passeriformes > Acanthisittidae > Acanthisitta > Acanthisitta chloris. The sequence continues at coordinate 3,540 of NW_008669264.1, forward strand.
GAACTTGTGATTGTGAAAACATCAGTTTAATGATTCTGCAATTTAAACAGCACAAAGAATTTATATAATTCTGAACCTACCTGACTAATAACACTAAAAGCTAGCCTAGCATACACAGAAGTCAAAATAAACTCATATTATGCAGACTTTCAGAAGCAGCATTGGCTTTTGAAGAACAATAAATGTATCTTATGGCCTATTAGGCAAGGGTATTCAAGGAAAAACATCCGAAGCATTCAACAAGTAGTGACTATATAGCACAAATAAGAAAATGAAATACAGAGATGGGAATGCATTTTGACAGGCTAAATGTATTTACCCTTTCTTCAAAAAAAATTTGTTTTATTTATATCTTTCCTTAGGGAAAATCTGTCCTTGTTGCATATTCTTTTTTAAATGCCCTGTAAAACCATTATGACACCTGCAGTAGAACTACTTGACTGGTTTATGCCTATACAGATAGAACCATGGGGCTGTAAATCTAAGAGCTGCCAAACTGTCCACACACACTGTGCTGAAATTGCCTGTGATCTTCTATTATTTGTCTTTAAATATTTTATGCTTCTGACACAAATCCAATATTACTTGCTTGGCTGGATGATGTTTTCAGATTCCAAGGTCATTTGCTGTGACCAGGGTTCATGAACCCTGTAAACAAACATTTTCTAACTCTGTTTCTGGTTATATGCTATTATATTAAAAGAAGTCCTCTTTCTCAAATATAATCTGAAGATTCTGACATGAGCATGGATAATGTCAACAAATGAATGTAATGGAAACAGTCAGGCAATCCTGAATTCTTGTTCCCATTGGTAAAACTGTTAACTTTTTCGTCTGTTACGATTATGAAAAAGCTAAAGGCCAGGAAGTGACTGTTTAGCCTTCTAGAGAAGACCCAAAGAGATCACCTGCTTCACATGCCAATTTTAATTTATGACACTCCAGGTTATGTTTTAATAAAACCCTAACCCTGAAATAGTTCTGATTAGTCATGTACTTAAATGATAATCACAGTCTCTGTCAGCCTCTATTGTAAACACTCAGGCTCTGTTAGTCTGATTCTATATGTCTTTTCATTATTTCCTAGCCTGTTCCAGTCTTTTTCCATACGAAGTCTTAGTCATCTAATGCAGCTTAAAAGCAGCTTCCAAGTGAAAGGATGGGAAGTTCTTGCTGAGGCTTCCTAGTAGATCAGCTTAGTGGGGACTTCCTGAGGTACGTTCCAAATACTTTGTTTTCTCCTAAGGTCAGATGGGACACATAAAACCCTCCCTCATCAGAAACCTGGTTTTGAAGCTGTCCAGTTGACCTCTTCAGTGTACTGTACCTGGCTGTGATGGAGTTAATATCCATGTTTTAGTTATTGATGAGCAGTGTTTAGACAGTCTCAAGGACTTTTCTGCCTCTCATCCCACCCCACCAGACAGGAGGTTGGGGGTGCACAAGAAGTTGGGAGGGAACACAGCTGGGGCAGCTGACCCCAGCTGACTAAAGGGATATTCCATATTGTATGGCACCCTGCTCAGCATATGAAGCTGGGGGAAGTGTGAACATTCAGAGTGATGGTGTTTGTCTTCCCAAGTAACCGTTATGTGTGAAGGAGCCCTGCTTTCCTGGATGTGACTGAACACCTGCCTGTGCATGGGAAGTGGTCAGTGAATTCCTTGTTTTGCTTTTCTGGTATGTGTGGCTTTTTTTTACCTGTCAAACTGTCTTTGCCTCAGGTCATGATCATTTTGTTCTTTCCCTTCTAGTTCTCTTCCCCATCTCACTCTGGGGCAGTAAGTGAGCAGCTGCATGGGGCTGAGCTGTCATCCACTACAAAAGGAGTGCACTCCCGAGCCTGAGAGAGACTTCATCAATATGTTTTATAATGTAAAAATGGGAATCTAAGAAGTTAAAATGCTACATATAAAAACATAAAAATCACAGTCAACAAGTATTTCCACATATGCCAACTGTTTTACAAGACCAGATTTAACCCGAAGAGGCATAAGTTCAGCCTTATACTCATTCAATATAACCCAAATACTTACATTCCTGGTCATTGCTTTTCACATTTCAAGAAGTACTTCAGCTATATGAATTAGGTTTGCTAACAAAGTGTAACTTACCTGAAAACTTTTGAAACTGAATCTTTTTTCCTTTACCTTGCATCCTAAAGCTGACTTGCCAGGCTGTGCAACAGATTTTTACTTTAAATTCATATTCACAGATTATAAACTCAGGTATGTCAAACTTACTTAATGGAATCTTGTTTTGCAAGACATTAAGCCTATGCTTCAGTTTATATTGAAGTTAACTTTATTAATCAGCAGCACAAAGAACTTAATTTTTTTAAATCTCTCTGATTACAGGAGTAGCTGTTAGCTCATGATTTGTTGGGCTATTGCAATGCATACTTTAACAGAAAAGAAATATGAACTAAAATAATTCACAGAATAATGCAAAAGCATGGTATTGCATGTATTAAAACTTATAAAATGGAACATCATTCTCTATCATGTAGCTGTAGCTGAAATAAACCTGATTTATTTTTCAGAGGTATCACCCTTAAAGAATGGTTTGCAATGGTAAGTAAACAATCTGTTCTGGTGAGGAGCTCTAATGACATCATAAACCATAACAGAGCATTATAGGTGGTTATTTCGTCACTGTCCTCTACAATTGAAATTTCATAGTGAAGGAGATGAAACAGAAGAGTGGAGCTAGAAGGGAGGAAAGGTGCAATGTTCCTCTACAGTCCCTTTGGAGACAGTTGGATGGAACAGGGTCATCGAAGGAGGGTTATAGATTGTTTTTTAATATTTTTTGTTTCATTTCACTACTGATTTTAGAAGAAGCCCTGGGATGTATCTCAAGATTTTTGCCCAATTTTGTAATAAATCTGCTAATTGTCCCTACTTACCATGTTCAATTCATGGAAAAGTTTGCTACATATGAATTATATTCTTTTGGAGGAAATGGAACTGCAAACTCTTCTCCAAAATGTGCTTGTCACCCTAATGAAGAAAAGGGACCTCAGAATCAATGACTGGACTTTGCAATATTTTTGGCCAAATGTTTGAGGGAATGTTCATTTCTACCAATCAGATTCTATCTAGCTTGACATAAAAGCAACAAAGTAAAAATTATGTAGATATATGTAGCTTAGAAGGAATCATTTCAAATTTCTGGGCTGTTGCTATTGAGCCAAAATACTTGGCACTATAGCCTCTGCCTATAGTGATACTATCACTTTGCCTATAGTGATACTCTGATTGGCTACAAGTACTATGCAATCTGAAAGTTATAGACCATAAAGGCTCTACACTCAGTTCCATGCTTCTAGTCTTTTCCTTTAGCTACCAGAGCCCATAAAGTGCTCTCATTCCCCCCTCAAAAAAAAAAATTCTGATAATATGGTTTAATTTTTATTACTTATCTAATCACTCACTGGTTACCCTGTTAATATTTTTGGCAAGAATTTCTGGTAGAAAAGACTTCTATGAAACATTATTTTCCTCTACTAGAGCAGTTTTCCACTGCCATTATAAAGGATCCTGCCATCCAGATTGGCTGTTTGCCATCTATTTGCAGGGAGAAAGATAGCATTTAATAATTCATAGGATGGATGACAAATAATGCTTGACATTTTCCTGTGATTGGAGTATATTTTAAAAAATGTTTTATGTCCATAGAAATGATGCTATCATTCAGTGGGTGGGAGAGTTTTACTTGTCAGTCAAATAAGTAGCAATAAGATCAATGGAACGCGAGTCTTTCTAGAGATGTTTTTTGGGTTTTTATAATATCAAAAGCCCTATTAATTCTATTAGCAGTGAACACTTTCAATTAATAATTAAATGCAATCAAACTTCAAATAACTCTGAAGAAGAGACCTAATGATATGCCACAGTCATGCTCAAATACATAGAGATTCAACAGGATGAAGGGTTTATTTACATAAACTGAGGAAAAGAAATCTGATTCTTTTATTGTAGCAGTAGACTTGAATGAAATGCAGACTAAACAGAAAACAAATTCAAGTGAAAATGGTGTTTTTGAAATTCAAGCCTGTGGCAATGAACCAAGATGTATCAACTTCAGTAATTTTTCAGATCTATGAATAGATCTCATCTTCCAGTGGCTGTCAAATAATTATGACAATTTAAAAGACCTGATATTACTGAAGGAGTCTGGCTGTGGAAAGCAGTGAAATTTAACTACAGACACAGTCAATTACATCCCATAGTTGCCTGACTTGTTACAAAATACTCCTGTTATCATTAAAATTCACATTTACAAATGCCTGTTTAAAAGTATTTCTCTGTATCTTCTGAGGGTCTGTGTTTCTCCAGTTAGCATTTGGCAAACTGACTTGAAACAGGTACAGTAAGTTGTTTCAAGCTTCCTGTTATGATTCTGAGTTCAGTTCAAAAGTCACTTCCCTTTAGAGAAAGAATTTGCATACCATTACAAAACATAAATGCTTCATATGTACTAGTCCTTAAATAAATAAATTCTCTTTCCTGTCTTGAAATGCATATTAAGATTATTTGCAAAAATATAGGAGAAATAAAAGGCAAAATTGTATGCAAGTCAAAACACACTTACTCATATAGTCAGCTATTGTGTAGAAAACAAACCAGAGTTAATTTATTTTGGGCATAAATTTCTGACTGCACTGCAGATAGAATGTGAGGTAACAATAAACAAAAAAATGAAAGAAAACCTACAGAAAATTAAGTCAGTGTAAAAATGGATGCTAGATGCACAGATTTTTAAAAAGAGGGCAGAATACTCAGAAGTGACCAATAGGACAAGATTTTCACTTGTTACAGTCAATGACTACAGGTGCCTTTAAGGCTTTTGTTTAATCATTAGGTGAGACTTTTAAATGTTTTCAGAACACAGACTGGCTGCTAAATGCTACCACATGATCTTTCAATGTCATTTCAATTAGTAGCCTCTTATTGATTTCTCTCAAAAGGTGAAGATAATCCAAAATTGTTTAGGGCTTGGGTTTATTTTTACATTCTTCTTACCAAATGAAATATTGCCAACTAAGTACAACTGATTTTCTAAGATTATTCTTAATTTCTTGGTTAGCAAACATACTTAGTTGAACCCCATACTCAAAGAAGTTCTGAGAAAATTTATTTATTCTAATAATAATTTATTATTTCAGACATAAAAACTCTTTCATTTGTGAAACTGTAGATATGTGCAAAGTAGTAAGGAAATTATCAAAATGTTTTGTTTTGAAAAGTCCAATAAAAAATAAACTGTTTTAAAGGAATTGGATTTTGATACCTGCAACATTTTACAGACAATATCAGCATACATAGATTTTTTAAATTTGAATAGCTTTGCATTTAAACATTTTGCTTATATCACTCCTTGCTATGTCTACTAAAGCACCTAAAAATGTCTTAATGCTTTTCAGTTTCAATTAGAATCTATTTCTATGGGACACTCTTGGCTGTTTTATCTAAATTGCACCAGCAAAGTTACAGTGCTTATGACCATATAATCTATAATCACAATTGGTTAGAATATTACAGCAGACATGAGCCTGCATAAAGACAGAGCAAATACTAAGTTCAAAATTCACTTTTTTTGTTTTCTGGAAGATCATGGGGAAAAGTATTTAGTCGTACATCAACAGACAGGTTGTGGTTTAAGTGATATATCATTTTACAATGGAAAATACATTAGAATTACCACAAGGACATTGTCTTCTATACAGATTGAAAAAGACAACTTACCCAAAAAAAACATTTCTAGAAAACATAGATGGACAAATTAATGTATTTTGCTTTTTTTGCTGTTATTGTTTTTAATTTTAACTGAGTCATATGAACAAATAAGTCTAGGCAGAAGAACTGCAACTTTCTCATTCTCTGGCAGAGAAGGCATTTAATTTTGAAAAGTTTTAGGAATACACACTGGATGTTAAATGATCAAAATTAACAAGATTTCCTTTCTTCAAAGTTATTGAGGGCATTTCTGTTTTTTTATAGCAACCTGCTCAGAACGCATTTCCAAAACTGGATGATCACTGGAAATGTGATAACAAAGTTAACTGAGTAGAATCTTGAACATTAATAATTTTCATTTTACATCTGCCTCCATGTAGAGACCTTGCAGAAGGGATTTTTTTCTGGGGTTTGTTGTTTGGGTTCTTTTATTAAAAGCAAATACATTTTTCCATCACTTTTTTCTTTTTCAATTTTTTTTGATAAATGATTTTATCTGAGAAAAATTCTGATATGCATACATGATTACTATATTTTTCCTACTTTCCTCAAATACCTATCTGCTCTAATTAGATTAAATTAATGCTTCACAGTTTAATTATTTTTTTTGCATGATAAAGCAGACCAAGTTTTCATAAAATAATATCAGTATTATGAGTTCTCCAGAAGTGGTTGGAAACCACTGCCTTTTAAAACTTGTTATGCATATAATTTTCCATAACCTGAGGGAAATACAAAATTGTTACTTCAGATTATATATTGTTATTAAGGCGTTATAAAATGATAAAAGAAAACTAGGTCACCATTCACAGACTAACTGCACAATTTTAATGATTTTGGACCTTCTCATAAATTGGTCACAAGGAAACAATACGGAAGGAAAATATAATTTCAGCATTTCTAAATGAAGGCAGACTGCACTTGTATAACAAAGACTTCTTAGAAAGCAGCATCTTGGAATAATATTTGATCATATATAATAGGTTATTATCAGAATAACTCATCATGATCTGCTGTGGAATTTTGAAAACATGATTGGAATTTTTAATCTTTTTTTTTTTCCCCCAATATATATTCTTTATCAAAGAAACTAATTCAGGGAAGGTAGATTGTAAAAAAGGAAAATAAATATTAATTGTGTTTTCTTTTAAATAGAGAAGTGTCATGAACATTTTATTTAAAAAAAAACCTCCAAAACCACAAAATCAAAACAAACACCAAAAAATCCCAAAGAAATTAGAGGATATGCCAAAATCTTCTCTAGCATTATGATTCTGTATTATTTTTTTCTGGTTTCCATAATGCCTGGTTTACTGTTTTATCATTTTTTAAATCACATTATTCAAACCCCTTCCTTATATCCTTCTCTGGAAGCATGTACTGTTTGTTTTATTTTAATTGCGTCATAGTCAACTCTGGTGGATTTTAATGTTATTTTCTAATATATTCCTAAATTAAAACCTGAATAGTTAATGGAAACATTAGTTTTATTTTTCATTGGGAAGTTTAAGATACTGGAATGATGGACACAAATTCAGTTTCCTTCTAAAGGAAATAAATACAAGGTTTGTTTTATTTTTATTTGGTAAAAGTGCAGTACTAGAATTTCTTTTATAGTTCATGGGTTTCTATATTGCCCAAAAATATGCATTTGTTTTTAAGTACCAAAAATATCCTGGGTTTCCGAGCATGCAAAACTTAGCTTGAATTGACTTTGGTTTTGTTTTCTTCTCAACTGTATCATCTATATCAATCACACACTGCAATTTCTACTTCCTTCCAGTCTTTGTATCCCAGTTCATAAAATTTACCCTGGCACTTATCACTACTAATCTGTAGTTTGTTGGGATTGTAAATATTTTTTATTTTGTCTATAAAAATATCTTTCCCCCTTTTTTTTATATTGATTGTACTAGTCTGTATTGATGTCCCAGTTATAAGTATCTTCTCACCAGGCTTCAGTTATGCCCACAAGATCACAACTTGTCATTTCACAACCTTTTTTTTTCAGTTCTCTTTGCAGGTTTCTCATTCCTCCACCTTTGTGTAGAAGCAATATAATACAGATGCCTTTTGATTCTTCAAGATTCATTCTTTTGACAAATGCATCTTCCAATTTATTGCTGTGATACTAAAGGTGTCAACAGCCTAGCAGAACTCAAAGGACTATATTTTTATAACTGATAATAAAATCTACAGTTACATAATGCGCAAAAAGTCCCCACAAAACTTCTTGCTTCAGGGTTCAATAAGGTGCTAGCTACCTCTTTTTAGAAATAAAATTTCCTTAACAGAGAATTATCTCTTATGGCATGTAAAATTCATTATTGCTCCTAATACGAGTTGTGGAATACAAGCTGTGGGAGTACCTCAGCACTTTTGAAACTATTTTTAAAGATTTTCACCTACAAGGTGAGAAGTCCTGTTCTTAAGTTATATATTGAAATTAACTGACAGTATTGTAGGTTATGTTGTGATGTGGAAACAAGATAAATTTGACACTAGAATTTTCCTTCTCAAAAATAGTTTTGATATAGTTGGTGCTTCATGTGCAAAATTTAGTATCTAACAGTAAAAGTTAGAAAGAAATAAGCAAGACAGAAATCCAAATTCTGCATTAATAAGAGAAACATCAAAATTGATCCTACTCAGTGAAAAGGATAAATCTCTTGTTCATTTATATTCATCCTTTGTTTACAGGGTAGCTATTCTCAGGTACAGAATAGCAGTTATTTCATTCACATGTGACTCTACCAAATATTGGTAGACATATATGTATGTCCTGACTATCTCTGTAATTTTTCTTCCACATAAATAAACTACTTACAGACTTATAGCTTCTATTCACTATAGGTTTTTGGCTTCTGTGGATATGATGTATGTCAAAAGGAATTTTTAGCTAATAGTTGTGGTTTGTTTCACAGTTGATATGTAGTAACCATTCAAACACAAAATATTTTTCTTTGCACAAATAATTTCATTTACATGCTTTATGACAACCCCTTCATTTACAAATTAAACATCATAGTGATAACAGTAAAACATTTTTACTATAAACCTGGGCTTATTTTTTGAGTGTTTGGACATATCTACATCGATCCTAACTGCCTCACATTATTCTGAATCAGAATTTTCAATTTACCATGTATTTGAACCAGATTAAATTCAATGCTATTCTATTAATTATCCATTTATTGGATCAATCACTCATCCCTGAACATAGACAAAAGAACAAATTCTAAGCATAGTCTGTGTATACATAGAAAACTAGTGACAGAGATGATGAAAAGTCTGACAGAATATTAAATGTCATATATTAATCCAAGCTGTGGAAAACCATGATAACTCAGGCAAAATTCTTTACTGACCATAGGGAGAGGTTATGGTAGCTAAGATGCTGATTTTGGTCGCTCTGGACAATTATCAAAGGTGAAAGGTGATAGAATAGGTGAGATGCATATATAGGCGGGGAGATGAAAACAATAAGTAAAATAAATCCAGAGCACACAAGGCAATTATGTCATTTCTGCTGTACTCAAGGTAAGGTAAAGCTTTAATGTGTGTGTCTATGGCTCTGAATACATAGATATCCATATAGGCATAGTTGTCTACATTCTCACTTTGATTAATCCAGCTGATTAATTACCAAATGAAAGTTGACTCCTATAAAATAAAATTACTAAGGTCAATGCTTTCCTGAAGCCTAGGTTAAGGACACCACTAGGAAACGTCCTAGTATGGTCCTCAGATCATTACCAGTTATTGCTCTTCCATGTGGGTGATGATGAAGTTTGCAGTGTATAGTCCAAGGGCAAACAAAAGAGGCTTCAATGCCTTGGGATGGTTGGCAAGGGAATCTGAAGAACAAGTAAGTCCTTCCTCTATCCTTCCTGTTGCAGGGAATGACATTAGAAGAAACAGACACAGTCGATTTAATACATGGCTCTGTGGTTGGTGTCACCACTGCAATTTTGGGTTTTTCAGTAATGGGATGATTGACATGGCACTAAGCCTGCTGGTTTGGATGGTATTCACCTTTCTCAAAGTGGAAGGAGGGTTTTTGCTCACCAGCTAATGGGGCACATTGACAAAGCTTTAAACAAGACTTGAAGGGGAGAGGAATAAGTCTTGCCCATGTCAAATGCAAATTGAGACTTTAAGCCAAATGGCTTTTCTTTCTCTTGTTGCACTTACTCTTAGAACTCTTACAGTATTTGCACAGTAAGCTTTTTGATTGTTTGCTTGTTAATTTTGTTTTTTTAATGAATCTGCTATTTAGAGTGTGAAATGTCTAGTAATTTGAAACGTTTTGTTTACCTATCATACACAGTGAAATCCATATTCTGTGTGTTTCCAGTGCTGGAAAAAAGAGAAATAAGGTGATTTTTCATCTTGTGGTGCATATACATTCAGCAAGTCCTATAGACTGTAAAACGATGACATTCACCTTGCTCTGTTTAGCAGCACTAGAACTAGTTTCAGTGTTTTTTCCCCACTGTTATTTCACAGGTGACAATAACAGGAATGATGGGCTCAATTTCATGATATCACAGACAATATAGGCAAAACAAAGGAAAATTAATAGTAGTTTTTCTTGAAATTAAAATAAAATAAAATAAAATAA
>NW_008669265.1:0-599 GCF_000695815.1 Acanthisitta chloris
CCGAGGGGGTACCAGTGGGGGTCCTGGGGGGTGTAATGTGCTCAAAGAGAGTCCCAGGGGATGTAATGTGCCCAAAGAGGGTCCCAGGGGGATGAGGGTGTTTGGGGTCACTCACGTGACGACAGGGTCCCTGCAGGGCTGCAGGGACAGGCAGCAGCAGTCGAAGTCCTTGATGGCATCGCGGCCCACGCGCACACGCTGCGTCCCATACCCCGAGGCAGCTGGGGGGGCCCCTACTGTCACCCACTGACACCCCTCCTGTCCGCAGAAGCCCCAGCAGGGCCTCTGACTTAATTAATGCACTGACACCCCCTGCCACTGTGCCCTCCTGACACCCCCTATGTGCCACTGATACCTGTCCCGCTGTCACCCCCTGCCACCCACCATCACTCCCTGACACCACTCACATCCCACTGTCACCCCGTGTCCCCGACACCCCCTCACATCCCACTGACACCTCCTGACACTCCCTGCCACCCACTGTGTCTCTGACACCCCCTATGTCCCACTGACATCCCCTGACACCTCTCCTGTCCTGCTCTCTCTCCCTGCCACCCACCATGTCCCACTGTCACTCCCTGATGCCCCTCACATCCTGC
>NW_008669266.1:0-472 GCF_000695815.1 Acanthisitta chloris
TTCAGACTGAAACACCACCAAACCACAGGCCAGGCTTACATGAAGGGGCAGAGCTCGGTGAACCAGGAAGAAATCTGCTTATGTCTCATCTACGTGTTTCAGCAAATTAGTCTGCAGTAAATGGGTGGCAGGTTTTTAACTTCAGCATGCAGACTTTCAAACTTGCTGATGGAACATGTGGAGTTCCAGTGAACTGTCAGTGTACTGGCAATCAAGCAGGAAAAATAAAAAAACATTCCTTGCTGTTTTTTCTAATCCCTAGCTCTTCCTTTTAGCCACTTTCTGCCCAAGAGCAATCCATTCAAAATGTCTTTGTTCTTGCTTGATTTTGCACTACAGAGGCAGAAGTCTTAAAAATGAATCACAGAATTCTAGACAAGCTTCCGGCAGAACAGCTTCTGGGCTTTGTGACTGTTGTTTTCTAAACTAGCAGGTACAGTGTAACGCAACGGCAGAAAACAAGTCTTGATTT
>NW_008669267.1:0-9159 GCF_000695815.1 Acanthisitta chloris
GGTGCTGCCGTGCGGCCCCGGCGAGGGGAACGGGGGTCCGCGCCCCGAGTTTAGGAGAAGCCCAGGGCTCTTCAGAGCGGCGCTGGCTCCTCTGTTCGCTGCCGGGTTGCTGCGCTTGCTGCCGTACCTTGCTTCGCTTGGCTGGCGCTCAGGGCAGGTGCTGGAGGAGCTCTCCTGCGCCTTGAGCCGCTTCGGGTTGGCAGCTCAGCGAGCTCTGAGGGAAGGTATTCTATAGATTAATCTGTCCCTGACAGCCTTTACCACCGGTACGTTTTTCTGTGATGTTTTGTAGAGAAGTCAGTTCTTCCTAAAACCGGCTCTGTCCCCCCTGCACGGCATACTTGCTTTTAGCGGTATGACTTGATTCCCCTTGGCACAGTGGCATAGGATCACAAACTGAGCTAGGCTGCCGTAATTGAAAATATTTTAGCTAACATATGTGCAGGTAAAACTACCTAGAACAGACCTTCACCCTCGAGGGGGAGAGTGGCTTTGGCTATATTGTGTAAGTGTTGCTAGTGCCCAGTTCGCAAGTTCCTCTCCTTGCAGGGAAGTGTATGTGTTTTATCTAAAAAAGGAAAAACGTGCCATTCTCAGGGTGTGAAGTAACGTTGGCGTTTCACTGACGCGTATCTCCTATGATGTAAAAACAAGCTAAACGTGGCCTCAGGGGACTTGAGGACAAAACTACTTTTCTTCTTATAAACAGAAGGTGATTTCACAGAGACTCTTAAAAATAGAACAACTTTAAGTTAACATATCGTAATGCAAATCTTGTGTTCCTATCGCTGAAGTTTGGTTTGCAGCAATTTTATCTGCTTTGGTTCTATTTCCTCTTGCTTGTTTGCAGCACTTGATTTAAAGTGAAGGTTTTCTATTCCAGTAAATGTGAGAAGTCTCACCAGGATGTTAATAATTATTGCATGTGATCACTATTACTTTGCATTCCATCTGGGCAAAGAATGCATTTATTTCCTCATATATCCTTTAAATACAAACACTTCAGACACTGAAATATAAAGGGCGCTGAGTACTTCTCTTAATGGCCCACCAGCAGTTTCTTACACCTCTTGGAAGTGTTCTTTTATGAATTTGATTATTAAGACACCTTGAGTTGGGTTTTTTTAATATCATAGGCAATTGTCTTTCATGAGAGTGAATCCCTCTCTATCAGGGATTGTTAGTTTGGACTGCAGTATTTGTGTATCCTCCATACATGTGAATCCCAAACCAAAGTGGAACGGGCTACATAGTGCTTTTCTTATGTAGTCAGAATTAGGGATTTTTTTTTCTAGCAGATGAAAATATATTTGCTTGCCACTGTATATGATCATATGAGTTGGAGTAAAGGGTTTATGTCTCAGTTTTTCACCTGGTCTGTGAACAATGAGAAGCTGTGATCTACTTTTGAGAAGTACGTGAAAGGTGACACAGAAAAGCTGTGTAGTATTAGAGGCCCTGAATTTTGTTTTGGGACCCACAAATACAAAGGAAAACTATCTGTGGTCTGCAAATTGAAAAGGGTCAAACCTTTTCAATGTACAAGTCATTGTAATGACTGGTAGAATGAAATAATAGGCAATAACAGTTGATAATGTCTGATACAAATTTGGAAAGTGCTGAGTGGGCAAGATATTGTCATATCCAGAGCTGACTTTCTGCTGTATTCTTTAGCTATTTCAGTCATAATCAGAACCTTATGATATAGCCATAAACCACTATCCTGTGTTTGTTCTGAACTTGAAGATTGCCACCTTGCTACTCTCAAACATGGTCTGAAGATGAGCCTGATTTGTGTGCTTCTCAGAGAGGCACTATGAAGGCATGACATGGTCTGCCACTATAGGATACTTCTATTCTTTTGTCATGGGCTTCTGTGATTTTTACTGAGTTGCTTCTTCCTCATCCATTTTGTGTGCAGTTTATAAGCTAGCGAATTATCATGTTCTTTGTGCTATTTAGTCTGTGGGCTTTACACCTCAATTTCTACAGTACTGCTTTGTAATCTCAAGCATCTTTTATCATCTCTGTATGAATGTGCAGCAGTACCACTCTGCAGCTGTATGAGTGTATATGCTCTATGAGGGTGTGCAACTAAGCACTGAGGAGGCAGTTACAGGGGGAAAGGAGTCCAAAAGTTATGGTTTATCACTCCAAACTGCAACAGAACTGAACCTTCGCTATTTTTTATGAAATAAATAATTAAACATGCCCTGTGATATTATTAATAGTGATGACATTTTGTAAACAGAAGCGAAAGAAATTTTAATACCCTGTGTTTAGAAATGGAGAAACAAGGTATTGTTAAAATTTAAACTATGTTACACTTGAGTGTGTGAAAATTTATTAAAATGGTTCGCTGGCACAAGTCTTTCTTCATCTCACGATGGTATATAGTGTTCATATTTTTCTTACTTTAATTGAAGACTTCCTTGTGGTTGATTTTCCAAAACCAGCCTGTCAAACACATTGTCAGAGCACCCATCTAAGGTCAGGGTTTAAGGAAATAAAGTATTTGGTGTTCACTTAGGGATTTCCTTATGTTTGTGCAATTGGCAGAGTATACATTGTGCTTTGAACTATGCTCTGTGAGTTTTTCCTGTAACTGATGTGTGAAGGATTGCGGAAAAAAAACCCTGAAATGTTTTGTATTCTCCATTTGTTACACTTTTCCCCGAGGACTTGACGGTAGCTGGTGCTGTAAAGGGAACTATTTGGTTAGGCAAATAATAATGTGGTCCAGGAGAGCAAATCCTATGTCCTTCTTTTAAAAGAGAATGTTGCAACTGAAGTTATTTCTAGATTTTTGTTGTCTTTGAAACAGTCCCAATGCTGACTTAAGCTTATTTAGCTCCGCAAAACCCACTTCCAGTATTTTTGCTTATGAACATAGAGTGTTTCTTTGGCTTTAAAAGTGGAGTCAGTAATTTTATTTCTCAGTTCTCCTTTTAGGAGCACTGTTCCTCAGTTTATCTTGTAAATGTAAAAGGCTACAGGAGTTTAGGTAAGAGGGCCTGAGGAAAGCTGGCACAGCTCTGTGAAGGGGAATGGCATGCTCGTAGAGAAGTGCTATCTAGGGAATCAATACCTTTCCTAAACATTGGGTGAAGGTCTTTCCTGCTGGATGCAAAGGCTGTACTGCTCTGGGAGGGAGCTTCCAGTGAGTCTGTGAAGTCTGCATCTTTTGTCTACATATCAGGATACTTAGTGCCCCTGCAGTGCAATGCACATTTAAAATCAATGGCTCCTCCACCCTGTCTCCAAGCACAGCTGCTTCGTTTCTTTGAAAGCCTGGAGAAGGGCCTGTTGGCTAACAGGTTTAGTTGTTGAAGCTGTGTGTTTTTAAAAAATGAATGATAGGATTAGGTGATCCATTTTACAAAACGTTAAAATGGCCTGGAGGCCACTACTGATTTTCCCCGAGACTGAAGGTGGGACTTCTCCCAGAATGCCAGAGTAGTACTTTAGGAGCCCTGGGCACACCTCAGGGTGTCACTGCATGGTCTCCCCATCTGCTGAGGTTGAGCTCAGCTGGCCGTGATACAGTGCGTGGGCTCCATTCTCAGCAGACAGTTGTGCTGTCCTTTCCCACTGCACTGCATGTAAATCAACACATGGCAGTGGAAGCAGAAGTCTGTGGTACTCCTCCCTTTCTCGACTAAAACTTGAATTCTGCTTGGTTTTCCTGTTTCTGCTCATGTGATTGTGTTGTCTTTGTCAGGTGGTGTTCAGCCACCATCAGTGGTATTTTGGCAGTAGTGGGGTGCTCACTGTTGGGGAAAGCTATCTTTTTTCACAGCAGTTCTGCACTCTTCCCTTAAAGGTTCCAAGGCTTTGAGTCCTTTTGTCTGCTTTATGAGTTTGCTGGATCCGCTCCTTTGGGAGTGCTGTTTCCTACAAGCCTTCATCTGGGGTTCAGGTCAGAAACATGCAGCTGTCCTAGGGAGTACTGCAGAACTGCACTACTGCACTGTCCATGTTCTCCATAGCTAGGACATCATCCTTTCACTGCTGGAGACTTCCCATTTATGTAAGTAACCATAACACTATTGGTTGAGCACAGAGCCCATCTCCATAATTCTCAACTGTATCACTTCTGCTGACCTACAGTTTAAAGCTGCTAATTTTATAGTTTAGAGCTGGGGTCCTTCAGTCTAGATATCATTTCAGCCTTAATTTCCTAATGAAGGTTCTGGGGCAGGTGAAGGAATAGAGTCTTTGGAGGTTGTGCAATTTTGGTTGAATTTTCACAAGGTGACTGCAAAACTGTCATCTTCAGTTCTGGTAAGTTTGCTCTCTGCAGTTATTCTTTTTGGCATGCCAAATTGTAGGCATTGCCTTCTACTTTAATTAGAAAAATCTGCCTTTGCTTGTTTCTGGATGGAGATAGGTTGGAAATGTTGGCACTTTGAAAGAGTCAAACTGGAATTAGAAGAAGAAAATTTGCTAATAAGAAATGCTCAGCTCTGAATTTTACCATGGAACCAGAGCTGGAAACCTCAAATTTGGGTAAACTTCTTCACAGGTAAATGGAAAAATTAAATTTAGACTTAGAAGTTTTCTTGAGATTGGTGGGAGAGCACTGCATCATGTCATACTGATTCAATCTGCATCTGATAACTTAGCAAGCTGGCAACAGTTTTGAAAGTGCTTTCATTCCAGAGCACAGAAATGCATGAGGTAAATGCTGTCTCTAGAGCACGATGGAAGAAGTCAACTTTGGCAAGTGTATTTTGGACTGTGTTATGGTCGTTGTGATTGTATCAGTTCTTTTCCTCTGAAGAGTTTGTCATGCCAGAATTGTTGGGGAAACTTTTGTGTGACAGTTGTGGGGGAAGGACTCTAACAGGGGCTTGCGAAATGTCTGATGCCTGAATGATAGTGTTGCTGTTCTGTGAGGACTGGGGCTGGTAGTGCCCTTAGTTGCACACATACTTTGCAAGCAGTTTTCTTTCTGCTGTAATGGAGCAAATGCCTTAACACCATGGAAGCCATAGCGACTTCCTGTAAGCATTGTGGGTCCTCATTTAAATAAAGGGCTTTCTTATTTTAGGTGTGCTATTTAGTATATGCTCCACTTGAGCATGCGATGGTCTGCAGTTGTCTTGCAAAGGCCCTGTAGTTGCCTAAGATGATTTCACTTCAGATGCAAAGGTGAACTCCCCTTTTCAAGATGGTTTGTTTTGGAGGTCTGTTTTTTGTGGTTTGTTTTTTTCCTATCAACGTGCTTTAAATCTGTCAATCTCTACATCTAGTTTGTTTCACTTGAAACTACATAGGAAATCTCTTTCTTGTTAGGAAGGTTTTTTTTGAGAATGAAAAAACTACTGAAATTTTAGTGGAGTAGATACAAGTAGGAGTTCATCCACTGTCAGAATTACTCTGTGAACACCTCACTTTGAATAGAACAACTGTTCTTTTGAAGTGCTTTGTAGCTTCTTGCATGAATTATAGGGACAGCACTGTGGGGTTTTTTTTGTTGCAAAGCTGCGGGTCAAGTTCATGCTTTGAATGTAATCCTTTTTCCTGTGATCATGTTGTACCTATACAGGAACCTCTGGAGAATATGATGTGCTGATTGTGTATGCGAGTGACGCCACTGCATGGTGTCAGTACCTCCAGAACCTCTTCCTCTTTACTCGGCACATTCGAAAGCATCGGATTCAGAGCTACCAGCTGGAAGGCGAATCTGCCATCTCCCACCAGGACCTGGACCTGTTCAACAGAAGTCGGAGCATCATCCTTTTGCTTTCTGCTGAGCTGGTGCAGAGTTTTTATCTGCCTCACGTCCTGCAGAGCCTTCAGAAAGCTTTATGGCCCCCGTACAAAGTAGTCAAGCTGTTCTGTGGTGTTACGGACCGTGATGATTATTTGACTTTTTTTAAAGACTGGTCTCAGTGGCAAGAGCTCACAAATGATGATGAGCCTGATGCTTACCTTGCAGCTGTCAAGAAGGCTATTTCAGAAGGTAAGGTGCCATGGAGTTGTGCTTTCTGGTCAGGGGTTAGAGGAGGGAGACATATGGTATAGTTTAGCCTTATTTTAACACTGGTAAAGTGCTTTACTGAAATAGAAAACTATAGCAAATTGTGTAACCCTTGTAAACTAGGAGGTTTTACAAGCAAATTTTTCAATGCCTGGTCAATTGGTCTCTAATTCAGGAGTTTACCAGTAACTCACTGAGAACTTCTGAAGTTGGAGGTTATCTTAGGTGACTGGTTTTGAAAGCAAATAAAAAATTAAAACTGTTTATTTTTAAAGTTCTGCCTGTAATTATTGTGCCCTGCAGTTTATTGACCCCAATCAATGGAAAATTATCTTTTCATTCAGACGTAGATTTCTGTCATATCAGAACCAAAATAAGGTTGTCTGATATGTATTCTCTAGCACTGGGCCTAAAATCAGATATGTAACCATACTGGCCACAGATCAGCTTGTTGTCTGTGAAGGAAAGGCAGGGATGAATTTGAGAATTGCACTGCTGGCCTTTAAAATAACCCAACTAGTCTGAACATGATCACCTTATACCTCGCACAGAGAAGTTACTAGCACGGAAGTATTAACAGCTGGAGACTACAGAAGCCCAGGGTACTGAGTTTTAATTGATTCTGAACTTTCCTAAACTCTAGGAGAGTGTGTAGTATTCCTGCCTCATAGTTTCTGTTGAAATGAACGTGGAGAGCTCTGGAGAGACCTGCTGGTCGGGGTTTTTTTATGACACTGCCATATGTAGGGTTATAATATTCTTTGTCAGCCTTAGCCAGATTGGAATCCTGTGGTTGCATCTTGGATTAAGATTTATCTCTGGTGGTACAGATGAGGGAGTCTTCTAGTGTGCCTGGTGTTGTGTGCATAAAGATGCTTTATGCCAGCATAAGAACTGCAATAATCATGATGTCAAGTTTATGACAGTAAAAATAAACTTTGAAAGTCATGATATTGGCCAAAGCAGTCCCCCTGAAAAAAATTACTTAGGGATTATGCTGCAGATGCCATTCTCAGGTAACCCGGTGACAGTAGATGTTTTCTAGTAGCTCTTAAAAATCTGCATAAACTGAAGTTTGCATCTCCCTTTTGCACACCTCTAAAATGTCTTGGTTTTCCAATGCATAAAGAAGTCTGACTCTTGTGCTTTCAGTCTGAAAGAAGACAGAAAACAGTGGCTGAACTCTGAAAAATAAAACTGAACAGAGGTTAAATTAGTTTCTTATGACACATTCTGGCAAAAGCAAAAGTTTAGTTACTGTTTTTCCTCCAAACGTGGGTCTAGGGCATGGCATTGATACTTTATTGATTTTAAACATGCTATTCAAACATCTCACTGGATTATTAGTTTTAGTGGTCTTACTTAACATGTCTGAGGACTGTCGGTTATTTTAGGCCAGACTATAGGAGTAAGTTCTCACGTAGCTGAAGAGTATGTGAGAATACAAAGGGATGTTTATCCCGAAATCTTTTCCCAGAGCCAGTTCTCGCCAGTATCTTCAGACTTGCTGCATTCTGAGCAGCAGTTTAGTGTGCTGGCTGTCAGGCATCTATGGCAAAACTTCTTTAAAGTAAGGCTCTACAGTCTCACTTTTCACAGTTGGATGTGGAGTCTTTCTCCAGAGGTGCTATATGTGCTGCAAGTTAGCATGTACTGAGCAAAACTGGCTTTATCTTTATATAAATGGTATTTTGAAAGGGAGATTGTGCTTTTGATTTTTGTTGTTTCTACATAACAACAAAAAACACCAGCTTATTTTCTGTTTTCTCACTTTAGAAACATACATTGATCTCAAACTGACTTCATCATATCTAGAAAATATTTGACTGAGAGAAAAATTGAGCTAAGACCAAACTTATTTGCTGTGGAGTCTGCTGTAACATTTTCCAGATAGCTTGGTACAGAAATACTCAGAAATTCTGGACTTCTCTTACTGTTATGGAAGCCTTACCTGATGTGAGCTGTCACCTGCATGCAAGAGTTGGGTAATGTCAGGTTTTTAATTCATACACATCAGAGCAGTTGCAGAGGCAGTCCATCTGCTATCACTCTGACCCTTGTGAAGAAAGAACCTGCTTAAGATAGGTTGGTTTCATGGCCAAAGTATTTGGCATGTGAAGGTCATGCCTGTGAGAAAAGATACGTTCATTTGGATGAATGTATCAGATCCTATGTCTGTGTGTGGGAAAAAATGACTTTGTGACCTCTTCCATTGTGCAATTCTACAGACCGTGTTTTGTGAATGGCCTCAAATGCAAATGTTCTGATGTTTCCTCTGAAGAGAAGACAGTCCCAGGTGTCCATAGTTCCCTTTTTGGGTGAAACTGTGAAAACTTTCTTCTTGATTGGTAATAAAAAAACCCTTGCCTTGTAGTTTGGTTGCAGCCAACCCTAACATGAGTGACTTTAAGAGTGTTTGTGGCAGCGGATCTCTCCCACAGAGAAACACAACCTGTGCTCTGCTCTCAGGACTTCATTGTTAGGATTTTAGATGAAGGCATTCAAGTCAGGGGCTCTTAGAAGCTCTTAGTTGAGTCACAGCAGACTGTGAACTTTTCCTGACTGAGGCAGCCCTCAATTCTTACAGCACTTGGCAGAGGAAGTTCATGGCCATATTTGAAGTTACTTGGGTCTGGGTGTCTTCCTTTAGGAAGTACTTCTCCTTAAACATGTTCACCAGTACTTTTAACAGCAGTGTCAGCACACGCTGAAAAACTAATCCTGATGCTAAAATAACTGAGCTTCAGCTTCCTAATTGCTGAATCCTGAGCTAGTGGGGCGTGTGATACAGGACACAGTGAGGGCAAATTCTTCTCCAGGGACTGCACACTGGCCCTGCTCAGGCTATGCTGTTGTCTCTAGTGCAGCTGTTGGCTACAGTTTGTTTAGGGCATCATGGGAACATGACAACCCCAGACATCACACACTGAAACCTATTTTAATTTTTATTAGTTTATAATGAATTCAGAAATGAGGAAGCACTCATCTAGCATTGTTGAAAACTGTGCTGACACTGACTCTTGCTGTTGGTAGATGGGATATTTTTACTTACGCAGTTTCTCAGTTCTAGTAAACTACAGAGGGCACTTGCCAGCACTCCTGTTGTCTGATTTTCAGGCTCTGCAATGACTGTGCTAAGGACTTGGAAATCATAGAATTATTAAGGTTGGAAA
>NW_008669267.1:9358-24004 GCF_000695815.1 Acanthisitta chloris
GAAATTTTTCCTAGTATTCAATCTAAACCTCCCTGGCACAACTTGAGGCTGTTTCCTCTTGTCCCATTGCCTGTTGCCTGGGAGAAGAGATCGATCCCCACGAGTCTACAGCCTTCTTTCAGGTAGCTGTAGAGGGCTACCCCCCCTAGCCTCCTTTTCTCTAGACTAAACAACCTTGCTCAGGATGTCTCTGTACAAGCCAGGTCAGGTCTGGCAGGGTATAGTCACCTGCCAGGGTGCAGTGACCAGCCTGATACTTAAATCCTCTTATCTGACTTGGGATAGCACACCATTCTGTGCTGTGTGCGACGAGCAGCTGTGAGTCTGTGCCATACAATTGGAGTCATGTGTTTCTCTTCCTCATGTGTTCTCAAAGCTCACTTGACATTTCATTTGCTCCAGTTTACTTCAGCCTTTACCTATATTGCCTTGAAGCATTTCAAATTTCCTACTTTAAAAGCTGATGTTTCCAAAGCATTTACTAATTAATCAGTGGCTTTGAACTTTCTGTATCCAAACTCTTGCAGGTAAAAACACGGGGAAGTTGACATCTGCCTGAGATTGCTGAGGTGATAACTGAATGTGATGGCAGCTGTGAACTGTGCTGCTGAAGGGCAAGCACAGCCTTGGCTGAGCAGAGCTCTTGTGCAGTGAAACAAACAAGAACAAAAGATGAATGTCAGCAAACGTTTTGCAAAATAGGAGGGTCAGAAGTGAGTGGAAGGAATTATTTGAGGAACATGGAGGATAGTGGGCAGTTTGAAGGAAGATGAGAATTTTTCTGGAGCTTTGTAGATGAGGAAGAGCTAGAATGTTACTCTAGCTAGTGAGGGGCTCATTGAGAGATGCCAGAGACCAAGGCAGTGAGCTTTTGTTGGGTGGGAAATGACATAACAGGAAATGCATAAGCTGTTGTTGTTCTCCCTCCTGTTCATGTCAAGGAATTGAATTAAATTCCTGGCTTTCTTCTCTTGCACTGACAAAGCCGCAAATGAAACTTGAGAGCATATCACAGAATGGTTCAGGTTGGAAGGGACCTCTTGAGATCATCTAGTTCAAACTTTCTGCTCAAGCATGGTCAGATAAAGCAGGTTGCCCAAGACCCTGTCCAGTTGGGTTATGAACATCTCTACAGGTGGAGACTCTGCAGGATTTCACAACCTCTCCGAGCTATCTGTTCCAGTGTTTGACCACTCTCAAGAGGAAAAGTGTTTTCTTGTATTCAGATGGAACTTCATGTGTTTTGGTTTGTGCACATTGCCTCTTCCTGTCAGCGAGCACTATGACGAAGAGCCTAGCTCCCTCGTTTTCACTCCCTCCTATCTTATCAATATAAGATCCCCACAAGTCTTCTTTTCTCCAGGCTGAAAAGTTCCAGCTCTTGAGTCTCTCCTCTTGTGAAAGATGCTGTGATCCCTTAATCATCTTTGTGGTCCTGTGCTGGACTCAAGCTGTAAAGGTAAAGCAACCTTGCAATAAACTACTCAGAATTTAAGGTCAGGTTGGACAGATGAATGTTCTCAAGTGTGTCTCAGCCCAGAGGGATGAAGTGGCAGTACATGGGAAATCCCCTTTAGCCTGACACTTCTGTCATTATTTGATTGCCAACTTTTGCTAATTGCTGCCATTTAGGGCTAGAGACCTAAATTCACAATGGATTTTCAGATTTGGCAGGAACTGCCAGTTGGTGTTTACTTCTGGTTTTCAGTTCTCTGTGGAGGAATATGTTCTGAGTAGTCGTATCTCAGATAATTACATACAGCATTTATTTCTGCCAGCTTAATGAAGTGGCCTTGAAGACATGAGGTATCATGCAGTCCTCCCTCACCCCCCTTTTTTTCCCTCTTTGAAGGGGAAAAATTAAGTGAATTCTTAAAACTATATTTTTCTCTGTTGTGTTGGAGCAGAATATATGCTTCTTTGACCCTGCTCTTTGAAGAGGAACGGGTGAGGTATTAGTCAGCCCTCTGGGTGCAAATGAGAGCCGGGTTCATTATATGGGAGCTCAGCAGCCTGGCTGGTTCCCACTGCCTGTCAAGGAGAGGAAACTGTGACGCTCTTGCACAGGATTTCAGGTCGAGAGAACATGCAGGTAGCATGCCTCCCCTTGCAGATGCTAGTATGGGTATAAATGACTGATGCTGAAAACACAGACTTTCAGAGAGCTGGTTAGGGCAAACAAAGGAACCTTAACTAAGCCCCCAGGTGATACTGAGAGAAATGTGTTAATGTCTTTATCCATCTGTAGCAAATGGGGTAGAGCAGTTGAAATAGTCTTCCCAGCTGCAGGATGGGTGAATTGTTTGTCATCGAGGTGTGTCATGAAGTCCCAGATTATGCACATTGAAAGCAATACTTCATGACTTTTCTTTCATGACAGTATGAGATGCAAGTAGTGCTAGCATAGGTGCATACCAGCTTTCTAAGCAGAGAAAATGAAATGATAGGTCAGAAATAGTAAAGGACAGAAACTGATGTGGTTAGGAAGTGTTAGGCTATAATAGTCTTCATGCATATTGCTAATATTAATATGTTTCTCTGTGGCTTGTTGTTCTGATAAGCTCACAAGGTGCTGTAAGGTAGTCTCAAAGATCAATTCAAGGTATCTGCCAATGTGAACTGCAAGGCTTTAAAGCATCAGCTTAAAATAAGAGCCCAGTGGCCATCACGGATGGCTTCTTTCAAATCTGAAACAGCTGAAGTCATTTCTGAAAAAATCTTTGCAGAAGTGTGTGGTCAAACCAAACATGCTTTACAGAGCAGGTCTGCAGTGATGTGAGAGGCAGAATTCAGGTTGTTTCAAAGACCTTAGTTGTGTACTTGAACAGTTGTTTTGCTTCCAGAGTTTTGTAGGGTTTTCATGGCTGTTTGTTACTAACTCAGAAAACCTTTGACATGGTTTTCAAAAGTGGCTTGAGAATAACAGTGGATCTTTAGTTTCCTGGGTGAAGTTTCAGTGGTGTAGTCTGACCTTAGCATGGAGTGCCACAAAAGAGTGGTCTGCCTCATCCTCCGCCTTTTGTCAGTCTTAGTGTGGTGTGTGGACTGCAAGAGTGGGATTCCAAGAGACACTGTTTGAAGGAAAGGAAGGGCAGGACTGCCCTTCCAGTAGTAACATCATCTTTGATCTACTGAAGCCACTTGTAGAACCACACCTTCAGTCAAACCGTGATCTCCTGGTGGGATGTTTTCAAAGCAGCTGCTACCCAGCTCTCTGAGGTGGAATTCCAGCTTTGTAGGCTTTTATGTGGACTGTCTTTTCCGTTATGCAAGTGTTACGCATTGTGCTTAAATTGAAGTGAGGAGATAATGAATCATCAAGTTGGATGTTCATGTTTCTTACATGTGTTTGCTCAGGATGACTAGAATCAGTGACCATGTGTTGTGAATCATGGCACCCTCAAAAGCCATTGGCCATGCACATGCCTTTTCAGTATGTGTTATCTCCTCCTGCTGCAGGTGGTGGAAGTGAGGTATTCCAGCCCCTCTTCCTTGAGATTTTGGTCACGTACACAGTGTCTGTTGTCTGGGCAGCCAGAACCCTGCGTCTTCCTCAGAAACTCTTTCCTGTCTCTGTCCTGTTCCTTTGCACCCCAGCTAGTTCTTTAGGTTACTGTCACAAATGGATCACTAGATCTGTGAGACTCCCAGCAAAACTTGGCATAGTAAAATACACCTTGTTTCCTTGATGGAGGATGAGAAATAGTTTATTGTAGTTTCCAGCTTTACAGGATATATGAAACATGACTACATGACTATGTTCTTTGTAAAACTGAAAATCTGGGTTTAGGTGCTGTGCTTGTAGATGAGCTGCTTGGGGTGAGGGGTTTGGAGAGAAGGAAGAGATGTCCCATACTTTATTTGTTCTGCATGGACAATTTTATGGTCATATATTTTCCTGTGTTTCACTCTTCTCACTTGGTGTTTCTCTCCATGCTTCTCTCCACCCTGTTGAAAGGGGAAAATGTTGCTACATTATAATCCAGTTTTGAGGGGTTATCACAAGATGTTGCACTGGTCAGCATTTATCTCCTTGGTGAAGCAGGGGCTCTGAAGTTAGCATGATGAAAGATTACTTTCCCTGGGTTCCCTGACTGCTTATTGGTAACCTGCCTTCTTGCCAATGCAGCTGGAGTTGCCCTGGGAGACTTAATGTCCTTGCTAGCACTTGTAAAAGGAGACTGGCCAGTTGCAGGTTTTACATAAAAGCAGGAGCTCTCTTTGAGGGCCTTCCCTCTTGCTCTGGGTATACTGAGGTGGAAGTCTGAGGCCTCGAGAAGACTAGTTGTCTCAACTGGTTGATAGACCGAATGGGAAGTGTTCACAGATGCCAGCGAGGGCTTGGTCTGCACATGCAGAACCTGTAGACAAACTGTTGACCAGTTGTGCCATTTGCATTAATATCTGGATGAGAGAGTGGTCTGGACAGACTGCTGCCTCCTTCCAGGCATTCATGTGCCCTGTGGTGTAAGGGCTGACTTGTGAGAAACCACAGCTGTCGGCTCCATGGCGATAGCCTGCCAGCTTAGCCAGGAGGAAATGGATAACAGAGCGAGCTCTGCACGCTCTGCAGCAGCCGGTCAAAATAACCGGCTGCTTCATATTAATTTCTGAAGCTGCTAAATGGGTTTTGAGGCACGTGTCCCTGCCTACATTTCCCTGGGTATTTCTCTGGGGTGAGTTTCTGCGGGGCAGCTGTGCAGGGAGCCCAGTAGGGCAGGCGAGAAGGGTGTGAGGCTGCTCTCTGCAGTGCAGCCACTGACACTTCCCGGAGCGGGGCATGTTCTTCAAGGGGAAATGTGGTTGAGTTTCTTGGACCGCATCTCCTCCCCTTGCTGCTATTCTCACAAGTATTTCACAGACTGTGAGGCCTGAGGTAGCCTTCGTTTAAAAGGGAACAGAAAGGGAGAGCCTTTTATAACCACGAGCTTTTGACCTACAGCAGCTGCTCATGGAGAAGCTCAATTCAGGTATTCACTGAACTTTCTAGTGAGTCTGTTGATCTCAGTGATGGCCTCTCTAGCCTGGGTATCTTGACAATGATATAATTGCTGAATCTGTATATGCAAATGGGTTGTCATTATTCAAGTATCTTAGTGAGTGGGAAGCCTGATCTAACAATGCTTTAGAGCATGGGTATTATTGAATGTAATGAGATGTTTTCCTCTTCCAGTGCTTGCATCTTCACAACTCAGTCAGTAGCACATGACTGGGATGTGCAAGATGAATCAGAGGATCACTTCACTGCTTATGTGGAAATTTGGTACTTTGCAATTTCAGTATTTTCTGAATGAAAAAACAGATGAATAAGTCATACCCAAAACTCCAAGTGCCTGTTCCATCAGCTGTTAATCCAATTACTGATTAACATTGCTTGCTTCTTCCTGTATTACCTAACAGCTCTGTGCTCACATATGACCTCTGGGCAGTCAACTCTGTTACAAGAATGAGGAAGTGCCAGACAAGATCAGGCAATGGCAGAACTTCTTAAAAGCTCAAGTTGTTTTTATCTGCTGATTTGTTTCTAGTATCAAATACCATTGTTAAAGCAGAGAGACTGGGGCTTGTTCTCTCCTTGCCTTCCTCTTATCCTTTATGTAGACAATGTAGCTGAGATCCACAGCTTTAGGTTTCATTTTTCCCTGAAAAAGGCCTTACATTGGGCAAGTGAGGTACAAATTACCACACTAATGGTTTCATATTGGATCGGGGATGATGCCCTGAGGATCACGGTGCTGGCAAGTGTCTGTTGAGCATATGTTGCAGGCACAGGCTGCCCAGGGAGGCTGTGACTGCCCCAACCCTGGCAGTGCTCAAAGCCAGGTTGACTACAGCCCTGAGCAGCCTGGTTCGGTCAGAGGTGTCCTTGCCCAGGGCAGGGGGCTGGCGCTAGATGATCTCCAAGGTCCGTTCCAAACCCTTAATATACTATGAAACTATGAAACATTAATGCTTTGCTATAATTTGGTCATCATTGGCTCTCTTATCTGCGGTGAGCTTGGCCTTTCTGATTTAGTCATATTGGAAATAACCAACAGAGATTATAGAGACACTGTTCTAGAAACAGTTGCTGCTTCTTCTCAACCCCAAAAGACATGACATCTTGCTCTGCATAGGCCAAACACCTGATGTGACAGCTATCATCTAAGGGAAGAATGTGGGACCAGTGCTTTATTCTCCCCTGTATACATCTGGGCAGCTTGGCACTCCCAGGCTGGGAGTAGCCCATGTTTCTCTAAGAGAGGGATTCCCAAGATGTGTCTGGCTCTTGCAGCTGGTGACTTCAAATAGTTTTGATTAAAATACTAAGTTAAGGAATTTAAAGCCTCAGTTCATTTTCTCTAGTACTTGGTACCACTGTTTGAAAATTCAAAAAGCCACCTTCAGTACAGCCTTCAGCCTTGCATCAAAGTAGTTTCTTAGTCAAATCTTCAGGTTTGTGTTGGTGCAGCATTAAAGTCTGTTTGCTAAATTACATGTACTGTTCTAGGTTTATTTAAGAAATCTAGGTGTTAGTGGTTATACCTGACTTGAACTTTAGAGTTGCAAACTTTTGGCTCTGCTCTTTCTACAGCAAACATTTAAGCAACAATCTACTTGTACTCATGTGAGTAGGCTCACTTGCCATGTGGAGCAATTCACATGCTTAAAGTTAAGTGTGTGTGCACCACTATTTGTGACAAAAATTTCAGCTGAAGCATTTGCTAAAGTTTTGTGGCTTAAAGCTTGTCTCCTGAAACAAGGTTGTTTTCATATAATTCATAAAATCCCATTTAGATGTATAGAAAATATTTTTAAAGATCTGCTTGACAAAGAGTTTTAAATACCCTAAGTTTAAGTCCTTGGTAGTAATAATAATGAACTCATCTAGATTTAAATTCCTGACTGACTTCACTGAAGCTAGGAGGACATGAACTCTTAATAGAGGCCTGATTTTACTAACTTTGGCTCTCTTGATTTGTGGAAACTTGACGTACTCAGAGGCTGGGGGATTCTGAGTAAAATCTGAACTCTTGACAGCTTTACTGTCTGGATGCCACAGGTTAGACAGCATGATTGATTGTTTAGGTCTTTCTCATCAGGACTGGGCATTTTAGATAGAACATTTCTTACTAATATAAAAACTTTGCCAGTCCAAATCTGAGATTTTGTCTAGTAAATAATTTGTATTGCTCCTTACAGATGTGTTTTATGGTAAGCAGTAAATAACAAATAACTTCGAAAATGTTGTCTTAAGTCCTTGACTCCTCCACAGCTTTCCAAAGTTTGGAAAATTTTGGGCATGGGAGATAATTTTAAGAATTCATCCTAGTCTTCTGACAAGGGGAAGTCAGCAACTTTCACCCCATGTTCTGGGAGATGGGAAGGGGGAAAAAGTGCGAACCATGTGAATGAAGAGGTAGAAACTAGCTAAAAAAATGCTTTCTACTAAGTAGATACAAAATTGTCTTTTGTTTCCTTTCTCTATTTGAGAAAAGTATTTCCTGGCAGGGGTAGATAATCTATTTTATTTCTGGCTAGGGTTTTTTTCCAGCCAGTGGTATCAATTCAAATTGTTTGCTCTTCCATCATTTGTGCTGTTATTGGGAAAATGGAATGAGAACATTGTCTTGTACACATGTATTGCAGGGTTGCATGTGTTTACTTGTACTCTTGAGTCTATTTAGATAAAGTGCTGTTACTTCTCAGAGCAAAAGCTCTGGTGCATTTCAATTTCACTCTTGTGTACATACTGGAGTTTATATTTCTTGCTCAAGGAACAGAACCCCTCAGACTACTGCCTCATGTTGTATTTTTCAATGCAGTAAGGAACTTGGGAGTTTGGGGTGAGTAACATAAACAGGATCCAGAAAACTAAAGATACTACTGAAATGACAGAAAAGTTGGGTTTTATCATTTACTTTAGGAAAGAAAGACTAAAGGCTGCTGCCCATCCTACAGTGTGTCAGAGTGCAGCTGCCTTTATGAGTCCAGCTGCTGATGGATTGTTCTTATATTAGACATTCACATGCTAATTTTCCTATTTAACATGAGAGAGGAGTACCCATTTCGGCAAAGAGTGGCATTGCTGTTTGTTTCATAAGCATGTTCAGTCTACTCTGCCACTTTTGTCTTTGTGAATTTTCCCCAGAAATCCTCTTATAGAGAGCAAAAAGAGGAAGCTCTGTAGTTTCCCTTTCTTCAACTAGATCCCCTTTTCTGAGTATTACTTTAAGAGGAATAGCAATTTCCACCCTGCTACCTTCCTGGCTGTTTCTCTGTATGGATGTGTGTGATAGGCATTCAGCAAAGGGGAGTGATGTAACAGGACTCTACACTTTATTTTAGACTCGGGCTGTGACTCTGTGACTGATACAGAAACAGAAGACGAGAAGAATCCAGTTTACTCCCACAGAATTACCATGAGTGAAGAACATGGATCATCCAAGAGCACTGGGGACCATCCAGTGGTGCAGCCTGACCGCATACAATGTGGGGTACTGTATGTCCTCTGCTTGGGCTATGTTCTTACTGTGAGCAGTGCAACTGTTATGCTGCTCTGTAATGGTCAGCTTTACAGGCCTGGGAATTAGTCCCCAATTATTTTTGTGCCACTTTCCCTCTCAGCCTCCTGTGCTCAGTGTCTCAATTTCAAGAGATTGGTTCCCTGGGCCCAGGAATAGCTTGGTAACATGCAGTTTCCAGTTCTGTCTAGGCTGCAATGTCACTTATTGACATTGTCATTAACATAGCTACTTGGTTTGTGTGCTGCGAGACAGGTTCTCGCTCTTCCTTCCTCGGTTCCAAGTGGAATAAAGTGATTGCAATGAACCAATTAACTCCACGGCCTGGATGCAGTCTAAATATGACAATTCTGGTGCATGCCTTGCAAGTGACTCTGAAGAGGTTGGATCATGGCTACTTGTCTGTAAAACAGCAGTTCTTAGTATAGCATCTCCTCAGAAGGAAAGAGTCTTAAGTTTCTTCCTTTATTTCTGTTTAGAATGTGGCTGTTCTGCTTGAGGGAAGAGTCTGATGGAGCTGGAACTAAATAATTTTATAAATCTAGCTTTAATCAGTTTATAAATCTACCTGATAAATCTGGAGTTTTATCAGTTTAATGCATATGTCTATGCTGGTGCAAGCTGTAACAGAAGCCACCTGCCCAGTTAGTCCATGACTGGAAGATGCTGCTAAAAACCATTCAGGACTGTGAAAATGACAGATGGTAGTTCACACATTAGTTGCAATGACAACAAAATCCCTGGAAAATGGACTTAACAAAGCAAGTGTTTTTATGTTGTGAACCTGTATGTTGTAATGCCTTTTCTCTTAGGTGCAGACAACAGTTTATATTATCATGAAATGTAAACTAGATGGTGATATGAAAACTGAAGTTGAATTCTCTCCAGAGAATGCGTCCTCTGTGCGTGTGCTGGCTGAGATGGAGAATGAGTACACAATCTCTGTGAAGGCTCCAAGTAAGCTGAGCTGAGATTTTCTCCCCTTCCTCCACCCATTGCTTCCTTTCTATCTCAACCTGCCTATCCTGAGCAGTGCCAGAGGGCTAAAGGTAAAGGTTGCAATGCATGAAAACTTGAAGACACAAAATCTTGAACTTGCTTCTCATCTGTGATACTTTTGTGATGAGGAACTGAGAGAGACTGCTGCTTGGGGGCTCTATTTTCCCCTCAGCAGCAGTAGGTTTGCAGTAGGGAAACACCTTACTGGGAGTTCCAAGAGCAGATTGCAGCTTGTAAAGCATTTTGAACTTAACTGTGTGTTATAATCACCACCACATTAGCATTGGCAGGGCACCAAGAGAAGGTAAGTGGCAGTAAATAATTGCATGACTACAATGGCATGTGCTTAATATGTGTGATCAGAGCTGAAGCTATTTTTTCTGCCTTGCCTTTTAACTTAGAAATGTTCTGTCACTCTGGATATTTACATTTACAAAACTAAAGGTTGCCTAAACTTTAGGTTCACTAAACCTTAGGGGCATGATTTCAGAGTCTTAAAGATTGACAGTAGTTTCCCAGCATTATTTTATTTAATCTACTTTGGTCTATCCTCCTGAAGAGTCACTGTGCCAGCTCTGAAATGGAGACTAATAGTCATTATAGCAACTCCTGTAAAGTCAGTGAGGTGGGTTGATTTAAAGAAGGTGACCTCACTCACATATAAAGGTTCAATTTATTGTGTCTTAAATCTAGTCTTGTAATATAAACATTGACGGGAAACTTAACTTGCACTTTGAATTATAAATATGACCTTCACAGTGATGGACTGTACAATGTAAGCTCTTTCATTTCTAACAGTAAGAGAAATATATTTATAATTCCTTTCTTGTGTCACTGTTTCATCATTTCCTGGATTATTAACAGGGCAAGATTAATTTCAGTGGGATTCAAAATATCTGTATTTCAAAGAGAAAGTTCAGACCTATGAATGCACACTAGACAAATCATGAAGAAGCTCCCAGGGTGCAGCAGTAGGTAAATTCTGTGCATGGGTAAAGTTTTGAAGCTGGAATTCTTTTAAACTGATTTTATTCAGAGACTAGTGAGGCTGACAGAGGTTGCAGAATCCCTAGTGTCTTTCCCCTGTCTTTCCCAGCTCTTGTATTTTATGGCACAGTTTAAAGACAGCTCCAGAGAAAGCTGGGGTGGAGATACGTGAGGCTCTGTAGCTTGAAGTGGTGTAGTGGTCCAGTCTACTGTTTGCAGAGGACCTAGCAGGTGACAGGCTATGTGCATTGACATAGCTATAAAAAAGGTAGTTCCAAAGTAGTTTCCTACCTCATGTTCAGACCAATGTCATGACTCTTTTCTTGACTTCCCATTAATTCAATACAGCAGAAACTGTTTTGATATCCATCTGGCAGTATATCTAAACTCTCCTATCTTCACGGTATTTGATGCAAACTCATGCCCATTGCTTGTTCTAATGGTGATTTCTGCTCTTTCTTTTCAAAGATTTAACCTCTGGGACAGTGCCTCTGCAGATATATTCAGGGGACTTGATGGTTGGAGAAGCAAGCATCACTTACCACACTGATATGGAAGAAATCAGCAGTCTGTTGGCTAATGCAGCCAATCCTGTACAGTTCATGTGCCAGGTAATGACTTTAGCAAACAGCTGCTTTGGAAACCACCTCTTTCAGAGGCCACACAAGTGGGCATAAGTGAAAGTGTTTGCCACGAGGTAGCTCTTCTGAAATGAAGAAATGCAAAATTTTCACATAACCTTATCATCCCCTTTTAGTGAAAGCACAGGTGCTTTTTCTGTCTCTGGAGCAAATAGCTGGCTAAGGCAAGTCAAGTTATCAAACTGACAGAAAAAATGCGGTCAATCAACACTCACGTTTAGACCCTGATGACTTGAAAAGATTGGAATGACAGAACTAGATACAACAGAAAATGCCACAAAGAAATCAATTGTTTTGGAATTTGTACCTAAGGGTTCTTGAAAGATACGTGAGTAGTAGCAAAGGTTGATACTAGCTGAAGGAATCAGAGTAACATAAAATGATTTGTTCTTAGCACTTATTTCTTTAATAAAGCCACTCCTCAGTTTTCATATTGTATTTTGCGCAGTTCGTGTGCCTGAACCCTATTAGAGGGGTAAAGCTCGCACAGGCAAGTTCTCAGATGTGTTGTCTTGCTGCTTGCACGTCCCTGATCGGCCTACAGAGGAGTGTGGTTAGTCACCAGTAAACCTGAAGCAGGGGAGACTGTTTCCCTTGCTTTTTAGTTCGAGTTGTGGAGCAGTTGGTACTGGTTGGTGCCTGGGGAATAGGCATGCTTCCCAGTGTCTAAGAACCAGTTCAAAAGCCAAACCCACAGTGTACACCAGGGCAATTCAAAATGGACTAGTGCATAGTTAAAGCAGGAGTGACACTTCATTGGAACAGTTTCAGACAGAAGATTATACCTGTCAAGGAAGTAGCATGGAACAGTTTTCTGTGCTTCCAGACTGTGCATGAGTGACTTCTCATTGTGCTCTGTCTCGTTGTGGAGTGTATGGTTCTCATCTGTTCAACTTAATGATACTCTGGACCAGGAAACTACTCATGTTCTTTGCTTGACCTGAACATTTCTACCTTCCATGTTTATGCTTACTGTATTCTGATTGTGCTAAATAAAAAGAAACCTTATAAATCTCACCTTAACTGAATATTCAGACTCCTCCAAACAAAATCGCTTTCCTTTTATCTCTAGGCTTTTAAAATTGTGCCATACAGCATAGAAGCACTGGACAAACTGTTGACTGAGTCACTTAAGAAGAACATTCCTGCCAGTGGTTTACACCTGTTTGGAATCAACCAGCTGGAAGAAGAAGATATGGCAGCAAGTAAGTTGAAAGATTCTTGGTTGATTTTTAAACTGTATCAGTTGTTTTACCTTGAAGTGCATTAACACTGCAGTGTGTGGTACCTGCACAGGCTGTCTCAAAAATCTTGGATCTCAGCCAGGAAGCTAAATTTCTGATAATGCCTACAGAAAGGGGATTGCTATTTGAGTCAAGTGATATTTTTCCTTATTACATGCATCAGTATCACCTCCCTGCACTGTGACAGATGCAGCAATGTAGACAGCTTCAAACACAACCAGAGTGAAAAGAATCTGCTCCCCAAATGTCTCCCGTATTTTCTCCTTTGTTCTCTCAATCCCATGTGGCATTTCTCCACAGCCCAGTCCTTTTCCCCCAACCCCATAACCCTACTCTAAAGTTCACAGTGGGCACTCAGAAGTTGGATCAATGTGGAGTAATGACCTAAGAGGTTCTTGCAAACCTGTGATCCTACATATGTTAACCTATTACGGTGCCATATTCCCCACTGAAGATTACAGGACTTAAGGCTGGAGATGCACTAGATACCTTGGTTAATTTGTGCAGTTAGCTCCATTTTGAAACCTTGTATATACTTTGCAGGGATTTCACACCTGCTTTGGTCTGTGTTTGCTAGGACTTTTGTTCCTCACCTACTGGGTCTGTTGCCACTAGAGAGAAACTTAGATTCTAATGGGCTCCTGTTCTCACAGATCAGAGGGATGAAGAGTTGCCAACACTGCTTCACTTCTCTGCAAGATATGGACTGAAGAACCTCACTGCCTTGCTGCTTACATGCCCTGGAGCACTGCAGGCCTACAGTGTAGCCAACAAGTATGGCCACTATCCAAACACCATAGCAGAAAAGCATGGCTTTAAGGACCTCCGCCAGTTCATTGATGAATATGTGGTAAGAGGAAGCAGCAGCCATTCTGCCGTGTGCCACAGTGGGTGTGGGCAGGGGCACGAAGCTTGGCACTGAGTGTTGCATGAGCAGGAGTGATGGGGTGATAAAGGGTGCAATGTGGTGTGGTGGGATGTAGGACACAGACATCCAGCCACAATGAAAGCTTCTCTGCTGGACAGTGGGGTGCATCTCTGTAACCAGGGATATTCCTGGGGCTTTTGCACAGAGCAAGTAAGACAGAAGCAGACAGTGCCACGCTGGCTTTCCGTGTCATCCATCCATCTAATGAAGTTTCTGCAGGGATGTGATTGGTGCCTGGTGATATTATTCTAACCTCTATCTTGGGAAAACTACAGCCCCTTCATCCTTCCTACTTTAGGGAGTAATATGGGAACAGAATATGTTTGGGAAGATACAATCTGAGGTGCTCTCTGATTAGTTGTACAGTCAGGACTGCTTATTAGCCCATTCACAGCTGATCTGTGCTCCACTTGATATCTATTTCTGCCTGCATTGGTATTGCTGCCCATTACCTGCTTCTTGTCTCTGGGAGCCTAATTCACAATTCAGTTCTCTTTGAGCTAACCCCATCCCCAGAAAACAGCACTCTGACTTTTCCAGATTGTGACATGGACCTGCCTCCAGCTGTACTGTGGACCTGACTCCAGCTGTACCAAGCAGTTGTTTCTATGCAGTACTTGTATATGCATGGTGTTTATCCTTCCTTTTCAATTTGAGATGTTTCTGGCCTGTATGCTTCAAAATAACAAGCAGCTCCTTGACTCAGAGCACATGAATTCTATTTGCCTTTGCTTTCAGTTGAAAAGTTGTGTGTAATTGTCACCAGGTGGGTGATATATCTGCCATCCCTAGTGTGGTTCTGCCAGCCTATTACAGTAGTGTTTAAGCCCTATGTAGGAGGCATGCATGATTCTTAGGCTTGGGACTTGCTTCTTGACAAAAGCATGAATTTAGGGTTATACATTAGAGCTGATTAAAAGCCATTCCATGTTCTGAGATCAGGAGATCTTCAGAAACTGTAAATTGTGAGATCGAAATCTTTGCATTGGGGTAAGTGAGAGAGGTGCGAGAAGTCGTTCCAACCCTTATTGCAGTGCTGTGCTCATCCCATATTCTCTCCACCAGCACAGTGACAGAGCTGTGTTAAGAGTAGGTCCTGCTTACTGACCATTAAGCTATCCATGCAGTGTAGTACCACAGCAAGCAAATCATCTTACTGTATGCAGTTCTGGTGCTCTCAATATAAGAAGGACGTGGAACTGTTGGAGCAAGTCCAGAGGAGGCCATGAACTTGATAAGGGGGTTGGAGCATCTCCACTATGAGGACAGGCTGAGGAAGTTGAGGCTGTTCAGCCTGGAGAAGAGAAGGTTGTGTGGAGACCTCATAGCAGCCTTTCAGTATC
>NW_008669267.1:24138-37963 GCF_000695815.1 Acanthisitta chloris
AGGGTGCCCAGGTAGGTAGTGGATGCTCCATCCTTGGCAGTGTTCAAAGCCAGGTTGGATGAGGCCTTGAGCAATCTGGTCTACTGGGGAGGTGTCCCTGCCCATGGTAGGGGGGATGTGACTAGATGATCTGTAAGGTCCATTCCAACCCCTGGAATTCTATGATTCTGTGATCTGTACCAGTGTGACCATTGCAAGGTAGTGACTAGGAGCACTACTAGTATGGATATCTGAAAATCCCAGTAAACCCCTTTACTCATCTAACTTTCTCTCTGGTAAAGGTTCCTCTGCACCTCCGTAAAGCATCATATGAGCTACCTGCCTCTCCCATTTTGACTGTGGAGGGAAGCATGTGTAGACAGTTTTGACACATATGCCCTGTGGATTGAAGGCCCATGAATTGGTATTTGTGGATGGAAGTGATCCATGTGATTTGTGGATGTGAATACTTGTAGTATTGCAACTGGTTAAGATGACTGTGCTTGTGACATAGCTGGAACTTGGGGAAGAGGATGGGATAAAGCTTCACATTTTGCTCCCTTGTATGGTTTGGTGAAGACCTGCACTGCCCCCCAACCTGTGCTGAAAATCTGTGAGAAAGGTTCTGCTGTCCTGTGAATCGGAAGTTGCCTGTAGTACATGAACAGCTGCCTGCTGTGAGGTTTCCTGTTAATATCACAGAAAAGGGTCTGTGTACTCCCACTCTGGGTGTTACATGCTGCTGCTAATACCAAGAAACTGAAACTAAACTACATCAAAGCTAAAACTTTGCTATCTTGCAGGTGCTCTGCATGTGGCAAGCTTTCCTCCTTATGGTTAGCTACACTTGCTCCAAAATAGCCTTTGACAAGCATTTGTATTTTTAGAATGAGCTATGCTTATGTTCTGGTCATTTGCAGACATTGGGTAGGACATGAAATTGATGGAGTGAGAAGCTGTAATGCCTATTCAGAACGTGTCACCACCAGCTTGTTTCACCTTCCTTACCTATTACTACAACATACATGTTGAAGGCTGGGCCCAGACAACTGTAGTGGGGATTTAATTCCTTTGAGAAGCCTTATCTTTGGGAATGGGCTGCCTTTAGAAGTGGGTTTTTTTCCATCAGTGATGGGAGAGTGAGATATATTTTGCTTGCTTTGATTCTCTAGAGTCTATATTTAAATGAGACTGAACTTGTTTTTTTTTTCTTGCCCTCCTGCCCCTCCAGGAAACTGCAGATATGCTGAAGAGTCACATTAAGGAAGAGCTGATGCAAGGCGAGGAGGATGAGGCTGTTTATGAGTCCATGGCTCATCTGTCCACAGATCTGTTAATGAAGTGTTCCTTGAATCCTGGCTCTGATGAAGAGCTTTATGAATCCATGGCTGGATTTGTCCCTGGTGCTCCAGAAGATCTTTGTATGTATATTCATAGAATCACAGAATTATAGGGTGGTTTGCGTTGGAAGGTACCTCTAAAGCTCACCTAGTCCAGTCCCCCTGCAATGAGCAGAGACATCTTCAACTAGATCAGGTTGCTCAGAGGTCTTGTTTGTAGCACCTCAGTTACAGCTTTTGTGCTCTCACCAAAAGGAAACTATGCTCCAGTTCTGATGTTGTCTGGTTGATAAAATTGCTCTATACCTTTTTTTTTTTGCTTGGTAGTGTACAAGATTAAGAGCTGTTTCCACAGTGTTTTGAGGACTCCCTGAACCCTGAGCAAGTAAATTAGCATTCAGAAGAGACTAAATTTTCTACCATGTCCTGCTTCTCCCTCCTGAGAACCAGGGACCTAGGGACACTGACTTACAGACAGTCACGGGAAAGATGATGTGATTCTATTTACAACTCAGAAACTGAAAAACAAGAGCTGAACTACTGGCTCAACAAATTGAGAGCAAAAGAAAGTGAACATCTAGAAATGTGTACTGAGAAGATTATACCTGAAAAATCATTATTCTAATCCTCTTGGCTTATTGCTAAAAAAATAGATGTAATTCTGATGAATATGCAGATTTTCAACTTTTTCACCATTCCATTAATATTCAGTGAGGCCAATTGTAAATATCAAGTTAAGTACCCATGTTAAGCAATTGCACATTTGCTGTTCTCACCTGCCTATTTGGTCTGGCTTCAGCCCAGTGATACATTTTACGATTCCCACGATGAGCAGAGAATCTAGCGTCTTATAGTTTAAGTTCCTCCATAAGGACTTCTAGCGTTTCTGCAGGTTTTAACTGTGCTGCCTCAAGGGAAAAGCTTTCTTACTGAAACACTTTTAGGATATATTGGTCCTGGGCTGCACTTCTCATTTTTGTTGATTATGAAATCTAGAAGACTGTAATTTCTTTGCCTGAAATCACAAACTTCTCAGCAAAGTTTTGTTTGGCTGCTGCAGGGATAGTTTTGCTAGCAAAACCAGGATTATTCTGCCTTCAGGTGGAGATAAGCAGTAAATCAGGTTGGACTTGTAAGGAACAAAGCTGCTGTTGTTTGCAGTAGTGTAATGTTCACAGTTTCTAGATGTTTGGAAGCTCTGTCTGCAATCAGTGCACCTCTGAATGGGGTTGGTTGACTAAGTCTTGTGGAGGTGTGGGAAAACATGCTTAAAACTACTAAACCCAGTTTGTCTTCTTCCAGCCCTAAAATGCCCAGATCACCCAGAAAATATGCAGGGGATATTCCTTTCTTTCATGGATGCAATTTGAGCTCCCTGTAATTTAGCACTTTTGAACTGGACTCTGAAAAGCCTCTTTGAAAAGATTCTCTTATTGATTCAGATTTAGACCAGAAATTATTCCTGTCAAGAAAACCATTTGCCTGACCTGCAGACTGCTGCTGGAAGAACTAATTGTTTTAAGGCACTGGTTTCTTCTTCCCTGTTGAAGATCACCTCCCTCAGCCTGCAGCCTCAGTTGCTTGTGTGCACGTTCTCTTGCCTGTTTCTGTCAAACAAGCTACATTAAGTTAACCACCAGCTCAAGCACACAGGTTTTCCTGCCCTTACTTACTCTGATGGACGGATCTTAGGAGGGAGTTTGGCTGGTGTTTTCGATAAATCCATGAAAAAGAGCCTTCTTGGCTGACAGGCACAGAGATGGAGAGCTAGGAAAGATGGCCATATGATGGGAAAGGTTGTGCATTTGAAGCCCGAGTTGGGATGCTTTCCTTAATCCTCCTCAGTAGCAAAGGCCCAGCAGGTAGATGTCCTTGAGGGAAAGCTGCTGCAAGCACAGCCCCATTGGCAGGGTGGCAGAGGTCTCTGGGATCAGCATCAGGAAGTTCTCCTGCTGTGAAAATGTGCTGTAGGTTCTGCAGGGCTAGTAGGACTAAAAAGATGAAAACCCAAGCTGTGTCCCTAAAGTAGGTACCTATGATTCCCTCACTGAAAAGCAGAGATGAATGAGTTTGTGTTTTAAAATGTTTCCTTCATTGGTGAGATGCTGTATATAGCTTACCTGTAATGTCTCAGCAAGGAATGTATGTTTCCTGTTTCTTTTGGAATTCTCTTAGTGTGTTCCTCCTGCTCACAAAGCTCTGCCTTCCACTCAGGAGTCTGGTTTTCTTGTATAGTCTTTTAGTCTTTGCCTGAAGAGTATTTACAGCTTGTCTGAACAGTGCTTAAAATCTACCTGTATTGTAACAGGTAAGTTAAATTGGCACAGTTCTCGGCACTTAGATTGGTTCTCTCCAAATGATGGTGTTTCAGTATCATGTGGAATACCAGCACACAGGCAAACCTCCACTGAAATCAATGGGAGTGCTGGCTGGTTTAGAGCTGCCATCACAAATAAAGCATTCAAGCTTCTGTACTGACTTAAAGGTTTGTGAGTATGAAAAACTCACTAGGAAATCATAATCAACTTCTACTGAGGTACTTTTTCCAGGAATTACCCTTATGTGAGTAGATATGGCTGTGGTGTAGAGGACAATATCTGGACTATTTTAGGTGTAGCCATACTGTGGCTGCATGCCCATTTATTGTGATCAAGTTGTGCTTCCACCAGTTTTTCAGAGACTGATCAAAGGGAGGTTAGCTACCACAGGGTCAATTTGTCTGGCAGGAACTGGTTTGAGGATAAGGTAACACAGGACTGGAGCCATTGTAATGAGTTAGAAGTAGTAGCAAAGACTTGAATACCAGAGTGTTCTGTTAGCTCTTGTGTTTTTCATGATGCTTCTGATTTTCCAATGCATTTTAATGGTTTTTTCCTCTCTGCATTTGGTCCTGGGAAAACACTTTCAGAGAAAGTGCAGGAGCTGTGCAAGGGCTGCATGAATTGCACACACCCGTGGTGAATTGCTAGTTGTGCCTTTAAATTTTGGGATAAATGATGGAATTAAAATAAATGGAAAAGGTTTGTTAATCTACAGAACACTTCTCTCCTCCTGCTGTAGGGGAGCATTCTTTCCCAGATAGGTCTTAGTGCCCTGAGCAGTGTAGATCATAAAGTACTCTTAACCACATCAGTGGGATCTTACTAGCTCCTGCTGTTACCTAATTTGCCGTTTATTAATGAAACTGAATTGCCTTATTTGTTTTTTTAATCATTAAACTAATTGTTCCTGCTTCAGAAGAGCAGTTCCCTCACACTTCCCTCTTACTCTGCTTTTAAAATACCTGTACAGTCAAACATAATTTTCCAGAACATGCTCCAGGTTAGTGCAGGTTGCAGGTAAATATCATGTAGCTGAGTCACAGTAGCTGAACAGCAAAAAAGGGAGGGTTTGCCTCCATCATGTCAGGCTGGTAGTGTGAACTACAGCATCAGATGAAGTGCTTTGGTTTCTCTGCTTTCCCGTTACCAGCACCTCCTGCTGATTTTTGCAAAACAAATTATTTTGAGTAGGCTGGAGCTGTGCACAGGAGGCACTCTGAGAGCAAGGGCTCTTCAAAGTGCTGAAAACCTCTTTGATTTGTGTGAAGATTAAATGGTCTGGTTTGTGTGTGGTGTTACACTGTTTTACTTGGGGAAAGAGGTAGGCTGTATTTCCACTGTCCAAGGTCAGGCAGTGCCAGTAGCTGAGGGCTGGGTGAAACATCTAGACTCGTAGCACTTTCCATATTTATGAACTGTGTGGACACTCAGACCCTAGATAGTGTGAGTTTCATGGCTACATAAGAAAACCAGAGAATTTCAAGAAAAGACTCCTGAGTGGAAGGCAGCAGAGCTTTGTGTGCACAAGCAACACATTAGAACTCCAAAAGAAGCAGGAAACATGCATTCCTTTTTATCCTAGGGAGTTGCAGCTGACTAAAATCTATTGTCCTGTAATTTTCAGACCTCCAGCACCTAAAGAATAGATGCTAGTTTGTATATAAGTAAGCTGTGATTCCTTTATTCTACTTTCTCATGTATCCTCTCCCTCCTCCTCCATTTTTATTCTCCTGAGACCAAACTTTCAATGCTGATTCTCGTTGATCTTTATTTTTGCCTTAGTTAATCCAAGAAACAGTAACCTCCTTGTCATCCTTGATCAAACTGAGAGAATTGTGCACAAAAATATAACTGCTTAAAAAGTTCTGGGTTGTGATTTATGCCAACACATTGAAGCTTTTGTCTTACATAATAAAGGACTGATCTCTTGCTTCATATGCAAGAATACCTGGCATCTACTGTTTGCAAATATTTACAGGGGGAAGGCTGTTACTGCTTTCTAAAGGATGCCCACACAGGGATATTTTAGCTGTTGTGAAGGGTCTGTAGGTCATAACTCATTTTCTGTGTGTCTGTCTGTTTGCAGGTTGGTTGAGCTCCCTTCTGGAGCCTTAAACCCTACAAAGGAAAACTGAAACTCTTCGAATAAATACCTTTTAGCTGCTAAATTCTGACATCTAGAAACTACTTAACGCTCTTTCTGCTAACCCTTCAGAACAACTATCTCCAGTGGCCCCAGGAAAATCTGGGGACCTTTCCTGTGATACCCTTTTGTGTGCATCACCTTCTTGTCACTTCTGTCTCAGTAGCCTGTTTTTGTAGCAAGTGGAAAAGGTGTCACTGACAAAGTCGAGAACTTCTTTGCAGTTACGGTAATGGGTGAGATGTTAGGTCTTCTCTGTATGTGACAGCCCAGTGTGCAAGAGGGTAGCAAGATGGCAAGGAGAACTAGTTAGATGATTAATTTAGCTACACTGACTGCGATGGAAAGCAAAACCTGCAGTACCCTCTTGCACTGCTGGTTTAGTAACCCTGTGCAGAGCACAGCCACAACTGGGGAGATAATATTTCCTCCACAAAGAATGAAAGGAACTTTGCACACCTCTCGCATTCTGTTCTGCCCCCAAACCCATAAAGTAGTGGCTTTCCTCTGGGCCTATATTTGCTACAGATTCATTTCTAAAAGCTATGTGAAAAATAATCAAGGTGGCTACAAAGTGGAAAAATCACTCAACAGAAAAATACAAGTCTGTAGTGCTGATTCTTTAGGATGCTCAAGTGCCAAATCAGTGCTTTCATGTGACGCAGTGACACTCAAGTGAATTTTATATTTGGTTGGTGGTGAGAAAATTAGCCCCAGCAGCATGCAACATGGCATGGACAGCAGAGCTCTGTAGAAGCTGCTGGTGTGGTTAGTCCACACAGCATGCAGTAGTGCTGTGGCTATGCTGGAGCTATTCCTGTAAGGTTAAGTCTTGGTTGAGTGCATTCACATGACTCTCAGTGAGTCCTTTGACAACTGTTGATTAATTAAAACCCCTACAAAATCTTGCTAGCATCCCTTTTTCATAATCTCCTCAGTTTTGCAGGAAGAAGTAAGATATGTTACAAAATATTAAAAAACATGAAAAATATTTCATATTCTTACACATAACCCAAACCATCTAGTTTACATAGCAATAGATCTATGACATAGTAAAAGATATGCCTCAAGAATTCATTTATATCACTCTTGTTTTCAGTATCAGTAGGAGCATGGTTACATAACATTCTATATTAGTTTTAGGATTAGTTTTAGGGTTACAGTGAGGTTGACCCTTTTGTTTAAAATCAGAATTCTTCATGTCAAAACACTGAATTAACAAAATGTCTTATTGTTTGCCATCACTCCATTCTCAATACTGAATTATCATCTGACCCTCTAAACAACTTCCAGTCCAAGTAATTAACTCAGCCAACTGTTCTGACTTTTATCCAGTAAACAAAACAGACACTATCTTCTGTGTCATGGGAAAATTGCCCTTAATGTCCTGTTTTGCAGAATCACAGGATTTCCTCTCAGGAGCACTGTGCAGGGCCCAAAACTTTCACCTGGCCAACACACTCTCAATAATAAGCAATACTTAGTGCCTGCTTGAAGCCTTGTCAGTAGCAATGTTAGTCACCCTCAAGTGTAAGCTGTAAAAGATTTGTGAAGAGTGGACTGAACTTAGCAACTTAGAAGTCTTTTTTGAGGTGAATGTCTGATCAGTTGTCCAGCTTCTTCTTTGATTGTCACATAAACCAGAAATACCACATCAGTTTGTTATATTACATCATTCCATAAATTTAAGGATATAATTAACAGGTTCATCTTTC
This sequence comes from Acanthisitta chloris, assembly GCF_000695815.1. Lineage (NCBI taxonomy): Eukaryota > Metazoa > Chordata > Aves > Passeriformes > Acanthisittidae > Acanthisitta > Acanthisitta chloris. The sequence continues at coordinate 31,637 of NW_008669267.1, forward strand.
TGATTTTTTTTCAGATGTAGAGATGCTTCAGTCCAAACCAGACACTCCAGTTGCTGGAGATGAAGTTTCTCTAACTACAAAAGACTCAATGCTCCGCAAGTTTTTGGAAGGTGAGACCTGTTTAGAGAGAGGGAGAGCAGTAGCACAGTTAGAGCAATGAAACAGAACTAGAGATTTCTCCTTGACCTCTTAAGGATAGGAGATAGTCCACACTGTTTGCCTGTTTCAGACAAAGGAATAATTCTCTATAGTACTGTGTAGACCATCACAAATAGCTTTTGGAAACCAATGCGCTGTTTGATTTTGTTAACTATTATAATACATTAATTAACTGGAATTAATTAAACTAACTGTTCCTCAAGCTCTTTAAAAGAGTTAGGTTTTTCGCTATTTCTTCATCAAAACAGATGGTACAGGTTTAGTGGCAAAGAGTTGCATGCTACTAGATGTTCATGGCTTTATCAAGTCCTGACTTGAAGGGCTTTGACATATTTAAGTCAATGCAAAACTGGATGTTTTTGCCTGTGAAATGGCCAGCTTGGTAAGAATGTGGTACATAATGCATCTGGAGGGAACCAGTGTTCAGTGAAGTGGCCAAATTGTTACTCTTACAAACTCTACTCTATTGTAGGCAGTAGCATGGATGTGCCAGATTCAGAGGAAGGAGTTTATGAGCAGGATGCTGAAGATGTATACTACTCAGTGGAACAAGATTCTTTTCCACAGGAGATGGCTAACAGACCTCCAGTTCCTGTTCCAAGACCAGAATCTACCTCTCCACAGCCAGACAATGAGCTGTACATCTCTAAAAGTGAGTTGGGTACCAGTGGAGAGGTAGACTAGTCAACTGTAGCATGGCATTGACATGGGCTTCAGTTGACAAGTAAATGCTAAGAAAGCCTACACTTCTCAAGGTCCCTGGATTGTTTGGTTCTGGAGTTAGATTACCTTTGGGGTCCAATTTCAGATCTGTTTTTCATCTTATGCCTGCTCTGAAAATGTGAGTATGTTGTATCCCAAGATCTTGGCATGAGCTTGCTCTTAATGAAAGCAGCAGGATGACAGATCATCCACAAATGGTATAAACAAATCCAGCTAAATAGGAAAGATCCTGATGACACAAGGACACAATCAAGCTAATAAATCGAGGCATTGCTGCTCTGTAACAGTGTCATTGATTCAACTGCATTTGTAATAGGACATGATTTTAAACCTCAGTGCCTCCCTCTGAGGTGGGATTTAACCGAAGTTGAAGAAGATTGTGCCTCTTAGTTTGCTAGGCAGTTTGGGAAATCTTGCTCATATTTCACACACATTCTAACAAGAACCACACTGACATGTGAGAGAGTAATTTCAGTGACTCCTTTCCCCCATGAGACGACTATTGGGAAAGCATGTCCAGATTTCTCTTAGAGATAGCTGACCTAAATTCTCTGAGGTCAATAGAAAGGGAATTCTACTGTATAACTCCTTGTTGTCTTCAGTGGACTCAATAGGGTAACAGAAGCTGTAATGCAGTGCAGAATCATGTATGATTCCCATATTCATCCTTGCTATTTCTGTCTTCATGAGATGCATTTCAGTATCTAAAGAATCTTTATTTTTCAGTTTTTGCACAGAAAGCTCGAAGACCTGAGAATCTTTATGTCCCTAGAGGAAGAGTTAAGAAAGGTAAGTCAGAAGTTCACCCTGAAAATCCTTCCAGTAGTCCAAAAGCAGATCTGCTTAGGTAGCTTCATTTGCATGAAATATGGCATAAGAGAGTGTTTTACAAAGCTCTGGGAATAATAGTCCTCTATGAATGACCAGCCTTTCTGATCTTATGGGACACTGGAAACTTTTACAACTGCAGAGTGTGAGGGGAGTACCCTTCCTTCATGTACTTGTACATATCACCTGTCTTGGAGTTTGTCAGTCAGGATCATAATGATCAGGAAAGTCCTTTTTTATGATGTTGTTGCCTTTGATGGCGTGGCGACCTGGTTCAGGAACGGCACGGCAGCCACTCACAGGCTGCTCGGTCCATCAGCTCACTGACACCAATGTGGTGGACGGCAAATGGCATTTATTGCTACGCAGCAAGGTGTTATATGGTTCAGGTTTTACAACGTCACATCCGTCTGCTTACGCTACAAATTAGGCTAATACACTATTGGCTATTAAAACTACAGGGAAAGGGGGCTCTACCTTTCCGTACAACGCGATATCTTCCGTTCGCCGGACCCTATCTACCTACAGATGTGAGCCATATTCATGCAAATTATGTCCCACTTTTGATGTCCTGGTTATAGCCACTCCTTATTAATCATTATTCCCTGTAATTTAACCTTTAGTGAACTGATTGGCATTGATCTCCGCACCTCCAAAACCATGTCTTTATTCTTTGAATTCTTATCCTGTGCACTATCAGAGTGCCAGGTACCACATCTGAGCTTTTATCTCATTTTATCATGTGTTGGGAACTCCTCTTTATGTTACAAAATGCCAGTAGAATGAGTTTTCAGCTTCTGGAGTTATACTGCACAGATTACCTAGGAAGAGTCTAGCTTTGTGACTGTCAAGGTGAAAGCTCTGTTTTGTGGCTGTAGAGCACTTTAAGGGATACATTTTGTGTTGTTCACTTAAATTATGTTTGTAAGAACAGATATTATCCCTGGGATGTATTTGTGTATAGGGCTACCTCTCAGCTGGGCTTTTAGCCCTAACAAAACACTTAGGAAACATTCCGTACGTAATACTGATTTATTTTGATTTTTGCATCTCTGCTATATCAAGGGTGCTTGAGCTCTCTGTATTCAGTGAAAGAAGATGTCACAAGTTCAGTAATATTTGTGGTGGTGTTCTCTCTCCAGAGACAGTAGTCAGGCCTGTAAGGGACCTGTCTCAATCAAGCATATATGATCCATTTGCTGGAATGAAAACTCCAGGTCAACGACAGCTGATTACATTACAGGAGCAAGTGAAATTGGGCATACTCACAGTGGATGAAGCTGTACTTCATTTTAAGGAGTGGCAACTGAACCAGAAAAAGAGATCAGAATCATTCCGTTTCCAGCAGGTACGGACTTACTCTATTGTTTAAGAAATGCAGCTGTCTCTCCAGGTATATGTCATAAGCCATTCAGTGTGAGTACTTTTCTTTCCTGGTTGGAGCAGGAAGTCTTCTGCTGCTCCCCCTGATGTGTAGGGGCTGTTCCCAGGCAGCAGCAAGCAGGTAGCTGTTTTACAGATCTGTTTGTCTTGCAGTAGTATTGTTAGTTTTTGGAGATCTGTACACTAGGAATTGGACAAAATCCAGCTGGCGAATTTAGCTTTCTAGAGGTCACCTAGCACCTACCTGCTGGCAGGGGACTTCTTTGATGAACATTTAGCTTGTCAGGTCTCATCCATTTCAGATCAGTGAGGACTCTGTGTCCCAGATGGTATACTGGCTGTAAAGTCCTAGCTGGTACATGGTCTGATCCCTCCCTAGGTGTTTGTTGATGGCTCCAGGACTAACTGTTCTTTGCAGCTGGGCAAGATCTATCAACAGTCATTAGGAAAAGCAGAGTATTTGGGTGACTTAACAGAATGAGGGAGTCATTATGTAGGCAGCAGTGACATAATGACTGATGGAACTAGCAGTCATAGTTCAAAATTTTCCTTCTCAAGTTAGAGTGAGGCTCCCTCTTTAAAGCCACTGCCTGCTTCTTTTGGAGCCTTTTGTTCATGCTGTAGCAGTCTGCTCTCACACTTGAGGTGCTTGTCTCTGGTGTGTGATGTTGTTTTGGAAGCTGTCAGAACAAAGCCAAGGCTTTTCTCCTCCCCATTCTCACTTGGAAGGGTCTTCTCTACCCAGAAATAGTCAGAGGAATTCCTCCTTCTGTTAATGAGGAACACAGTGCTACTTTAGTACATGTCTATAGAAGAGATGAAGTGGCATGCTCTGTGCCCCATCCCATGAGCAGCTTTCAAAATCTCTGCTCCAAATCTTGCTTTGTAGTACAGCAATTGCTTCATCTGCCTTTCCACCCATTCAGGGCTTTCCTCCTATAAGATATGTACATATTTCCCCACTGAAAAAAAGTTGTCTTTTCTCTCCCCACCTTTTTGTGCTGTAAGGTGCAGTATGCTGCCACACAATGGTGAAGAGACTTTGCTCCCAGTTACATTTCCAGGTGTTCCCTCCTGCTTCATTGGTGACATTTTAAATTCTTTCTGAATTGTCCCTCACACTCTGGGATGTGTGGCAGCCTTTTCTGTCCCTGCAGTCAGAATTACCTGTTCATTAGTACAGAAAGGACTGTGCAGTTACTTGATTGTGGATCTTGTTTCTGTGCTAGTGTCACAATGGAAACTGCCAGTGAGTGTGTGAACTTGACCTTAACATACACAATGAACATCTGAAAAACTTGGCTTCTGAAAGGCACACATGGGTTTCCGAAGGGAATAGATTAAAACCTGTTGACATGGTTTGGACTTCAGCCAGGTCTAGCAGGCTTTGTTACAGCCTGGCTGCAAAGTTAGCTGAAATGCAATATTGGTTTTGTCAGCAAGCTGCTCATCCTCCTTTATCCAGAGCCTTGAAAAGAGTATCTTGTGATGTTTCTAGGAAAACCTGAAACGCTTACGAGACAGCATAACCAGGAGGCAAATGGAGAAGCAAAAGAAGGACAAAAGTGCAGGTAACAGACTCTGATTCTGACATTCTCTGGTAATGATTCAGCTAGCAATACTAATAAGCTCTTCGGGCAGAAATGTGTCCACGTGTATTGTAGTTCTGTGATATTTTAATATTCACGTCCATGTGCCCATTGGCAAAAACATAGGGAAGTTGCTTTACTCAGTTTCACAGACAAGGAAAGGATGCTCACATCTGTGGAGGGCATCTTGATTCATTAATGAACAGTTATGATTGCCCCTTTGTGATTGTGTGCAAAACTGTCTCTCAGAGGCTGTAATTGCATAGACCCTTCTGAGCAGTTCATTTTCCTTTCCAGATTTGGAAATTACAGTACCGATTCGACGTTCTCATAATACTTTGGGGAAACCGGAATGTGGAATATATGAATACACCCCCAGGAAAAATGTTTTTCCACCAAAAAAGGAGTTAAAGCGAGGAGACTGGAAAACAGAAAGCACATCCAGCACAACAAGTAAGCAAGCCCTGTGTCACCCTCTCTACAGGAAAGCTGGATGGAAAACACTTCCTCAGCCTGACCCTAGAGTCAGCTCAGGGGACAGGACCTCTGTTCCTGAATCCCAGCACTGACACCACCACTCTAAACCCTGCGTGCCTCAGGCTGGCTGTTTTCAGAACTGGAAAAGCAACTCCAGATACATCAAGTGGTTTGGGCATCTTGTGTCTGCATCTCTGCAGAAGGAGAACCTGAAAGCTAAACAAAAGATTCCCTTGAGCCTTCTCAGGGAAGGCATACCACCTGGCTTCAGTTCTTAAAAGTAGAAGGCAGCTGCTGTCTTATTGAAAAGGATGCTCCCATGCTGTGACTGCCAGCAGGCTGTGTACTCTTCTGGCCTGAAGGGCATAGTTACACTGCAGCCTGGGAACCAGTCTCTACATGCCATTTCCTCAATTGCAGATGAAGTACAGCATTTTTCATTGGCAACTGTGGGATGTCTTGAATGACTTGGCCAGTCTGCACATTTTTATTGTCTTTGGTTTTCATTAGGTTTAGTCTATGAAAATTAAATCCCTGAATTCTTGCTCTTACTGCAGACTGAGCAGTGCTTGCAGAAATCATTAAGATAAATTTGGTCCTCTGAAAGGAAAACTGAGTCCTAGTGAGGTTACTACCTTTGTGGCTCTTGTCAAGTTATAGCTGGCACACATCCAGAATAGGTGCTAGAGGCAGCTGACTGAGCCAGTAACTTGCATACAAGCAGTTGTGAGAGAAATGTTAATGAGTCTGCAGAGTTGGTGCTTTCTCATGGTCTGATTGTGAGAATGGAACCTACCACAATATTTAGCACCCTTAAATGCTGCTGTTTGTACCAGCTGATAATGAGAGTTACCTCACCAAGGCTAGTGGGGAGGGACTGCATCTTAGGAGAAAACCTGTCTAGCCTCCATTTCAATACAGAGGTTTCTGAACATTAGTGTCCCAGTATTTCACAGCCCTATAGAACATTATCAATTTATGACTGAAATCAGCCACAGCAGTGTAGGATATGTTTGTGAGTTGCTGTCCCCTTCAGAGATGGCATGAGTGATTGCAAAAACAATCCCTACTCTGAGTCCATGACAGTTAAATGGGTTTACATAGATGGTTGCTGAAGGTTCTTTGAACAAACTTGCCATTTTTAGCTCAGAAATAGACTAGGAAGCAT
>NW_008669267.1:37988-45404 GCF_000695815.1 Acanthisitta chloris
GTAAACAGCTATTTGGAACAATAACCTCTCAAGTAGTCACTTATTCCAGGAATTAATATGTCACAGTGCATAGAGCTATCTACCTTCATGCAGTTGTTAAAGACATGGGGACTGATAAGTCTACATAAATGTTGGGTGTGTAACCCTTGTGAAAATATTTACCTGACTTACCAGGTGATATTGGCACTGGATCTTTCCAGTTAGATTATGGTTTTATTTAACCAGAAGACTGGATCTAGATAGGGCAGACATCTTCTAGAAGGAAAGCATAACTGAATGGTTTGGCCGTGTGGTTTGTGTTGTATGAAGTGCTGTTGTTTGGGTCCTGAACATGTGAAAAATAACAGTGGAAATAAATGAATCTAAACAAGTATTAAATTATGTGTGCAAGAGTTGAGCATGAGGTTAGAAGGAGCCCTGAGCTTGTGATTTGCAGTTAAATGACCAGGATTCAATAACGAGTTTGTTTTCTCTTGCTTACTCCAGGTAGTGCAAGTAACCGCTCAAGCACTCGGAGCATACTGAGTGTCAGCAGTGGGATGGAAGGGGACAGTGAGGTAAGCTCTTACCTCTGCTATGTACTTGTCTGCCGTTCTTAAGTACGTGGCTTTGTTTTCATGCAAAAGAAAAGGAGCTCAGAGATGGCACTGAGTTTGCAGAAATGCCAAAGCGTAGCCACTTCTGTTGAGAAGCTAACAAGAACCAAATTCTGCTGACCTGTAAACTCTTCATTTTGTAGGACAATGAAATCACAGAAACAACTAGGAGCCGCAGCCCGGTTGCCCACCAAGCAGAGAGGTTGCCTTTCCCAGAGAGGCCTCCCAGAGTGCCTCCTCGAGGTGCAAGCAGGTAAAGCTAAAAGGCAGCTCAGACGTGAACTTTCAGTGAATCCCTATGGAAGCCTTGGACAGAAAGCAAGGCAAGCAGCGAGGCAGGAAGCGAATGTGTCTTTGAACAAATCTACCAGACTGTTATCTATCACCACACACTCTTAGGAATTGTAAGATCCTCGTTTCTCATGTGTAATACTTGGAGGAATTGCTTTCCTGGTTGGTACCATGCCTACTGCTGTGCTGTCACTGTGGTTCATGCATGGCAAGGGGCAGCACTACTGAAGCACACAACACTTGCCATAGTAAGACTGACCCAGGTGGAGTTGCATCCTGCCCCTGGCAGAGATTTAGTACCTGACCCTCCTGAGAGTACCTTCTTGGAACATACAAAGTGTAGCAGAGAGGGAATTTCCTTTTGGCATTCTCTTGGACATTTTTTTCTTTAAGTAAACATTTCTTTAGTCCAACCAGTGCAAGTCTATGAAGTCCAGGCCCTAAAAACTTACCTCAGTACAGAGGCTAATAAAATTCTCTAACTGTTAAAGCAGTAGTTGGTACTGTGTGGGTGCAGCAAGTTCTGTATGTTGGCTTAGCTCTGGCAACTATATAGCTGGAATTTATCTGTAGTTAGTTTGAAAAAAAATTTTGAATCTTTTGAGCTCTTCCTACTGCTCTTCATCTAATTTTCAGGAGGAAGCTACTATACTGTCAAAGTTTTACTCCAAGTGTTACAGCATCTCTTTCCAGTAATAGTGGAATTACTGCAGCTGAAGAGCAGAAGAAATAGCTTGGACAGGAACAGGGCTTGGCAGTTTGGCATCTGCTCTGTTGCTGACTCACTAATAGCCTGGGTTTTTTTCTTCTATGACTATTGCTTGTACGGTATTCTTACATATGATGTTATTGCATGAAATGTGTTGTTCCAGAACTCTCTTATCTACTATTTTTACATGCATTTTTATTCTTTGTCTTTCTATAGGCCTGTAAGCTGTGAAGGCTTTTATCCTCCACCTGTGCCCCCAAGAGGTCGCTGAATCTCTCAACATCTGTGGAATACGAGCTTTTTCCTGTTTATATGTGTGTTTGTACAGATATTTTTGGGTTGTCTTAAATTATTTATAAGTGGGACCCAAATGTTTTTAATCCCTTTCCTCCTCCCTAAAGCTCTGGTGACTTTCCCCATGATTTTCACTGAGACTTCTTGGCCTTCTGTAACTTGTTTTTTGCTTGGAAGAATTTTGTTGCTTTGGGGCTTCAAGAAAAAGTGTCATGGTTGGGAAGGAGAATGCTGATGTGTGTCTTGGGAGTCCTGCAACAACATGAAATTTCCTTTTGACCAAGAAAGCACATGTGTCCTTTTAGGAACTAAATTCTGATAAGGATTGTTACTAACCCCCTCCATACAGCCTACAAAAGATTGACTGGAAAACATGCTTGAAAAAGTAATGAAAACAAGTTGCTTGGAGAATGCTTGTTACAGCAGGAGTAGGTGAATGTACTGCTGTTTGGCATAACATTTTGGGTACAGATACACTGTCCTTTCAGAAGATGTAGCAAGCCCTTCCAGCAGTCATTAAACCATGGGAGGATGAGAAGTTGTCTGTCTTCAAGAATGCATATAGCCTTGAAAATGCCTTTCCCCTTCCCTCCATGAGGAGGACAGACATTAATTAACACGGTGTTGTGTGTGCTGCATTTGCCATGAAAATTCCCAAGGCTGCTGCTAAGGGACCTGCTGTATCACAAACTAACTCTACTTACACCATTTTTGGGGAGGGGGTGGGTATGGTGTTACAAAATCACGACTGGCCTCTCAAATTAGAGGAAGGAATTGGCAGCAGTGCTGTGTTCTGTATCTCTTATGTATGTTCATCATAGAAGCAATATGAAGGCATTTCACTTCATGCTCTAGAACAGTACAGTGAGTCTCCGATTATCAATGCACACACCTCACAAATACCAGCTGTGTTTTAGCTGTCTGCAGTGGAAATGGGTAGCCCAGGGGCTGAACTCTGCTTGCTCTACTGCTCCTTTCTAGCAATGTGAATCTGCAACAGCTGTGTCCAGCCTTTTTTCTGCCTGAGGGCTTACAAACTTAAGGAAGCTTCCTGGTTTGGCTTTCTTCCAGACCTTAAAATCTTCTGTGCATATCCTGGCCCTAGGGGAACGAGTATAGTGCTCTAGTTGTCCATGAGTGACACAGACGGGAATTCTGCAAGATAACATTCAGGGTAGAGAATTAAGTTTTCAAGCCATTCCCCCTTGTCCAGCCCATAATGAAAAGACATAGATACCTCTCTAGTAGATGATCCCTCAGGTACAGGTGGGATATGTAAAGCTTCTGTGCAATCATGTCAGCTCCCCTTAATCTGTGAGAGGGCAGGTGATAGAGTTGCAGTTCCTTTCTCTTGCAGGGTGGCCAAGCCAATGTGAGAAGCTGCGGGAGTGACAGACAGCAGCTGTGACTCAGCTAGCACTGAATGAAGGTGGAGAAGCTGCTGCTGCTGCTCTCAGGGGTATAGGCATACACCAAATATCATCTGTACATTAAACTCATAGGGTGTGACTCTAAATGTAGCTCATATATCCTCTCCTTTTGATGACAGAGGGCTGCACGTGGTGTGCTTCAGGCCTATAGCTACAGAGGTGTCCTTTCTCTTTCCATTTTATTATTTTCCTGTTTTAAAGGGCCTCAGTGCCTTCTCCAATAACTGTGGCACTGCCACTGACAGTTTGCTCTTTGTTCACAGTAGTCAAGGGAATGGTGAGGTGGGAGCTGCTTTCCTGTGCTCTTCATGGAATGAAACAAGGTTTCCAGAACTATCTGGTCAAACTGGAAGTAAGAAAGGAGAGTTTGGTGCTGAAATGAGGAAAATGGTAAGAAGGAAGAAATTAGGGATAAAAGAAACCAAAAAAGTAGATGCAGCAGCTTGATTGTCTTCAGCTGTCACTTGCTTTGGACTGCACACAGCTCCCTTGTTTCTCAAAAATTCCCCATCTCCTTAGTGCTGGCTGCAGCTGTGCCCCAGAGCTTGAAGCTGTGAGGTGATAAGAGGAATTTATCTGCTTCCACAGCTGCTAGACACAACATCAGGTAGAACTGTAGGACGTGGAGAAAAATGTAACAGCAGGAAAGGAAGACCAAAATATAAAAGTGTGTCATGCAGAAGATTTCCTTTCAAAGCTGTTGGACTGAAGCAGCTCAGGGATCCACCTTCCCAAGCTAATTCTGCACCTCCTCCATGTGATAGCCAAATGTCTTCTATGGGAGGGGTTCATCTGAACTGTACCTGTGTTTGCCTTTGCACAGTCATAATAAGATGGCTGTGAACTGGATTTTTATTGCTAGTGCTGTGGGGAGATGGTTTATATCTGAATTGCTGAAAAGTAGCTCCATAAATAGCCTTACAGTCCCTCTCCCAATGTAAGATTAGATATTTCCTTACTCTGACCTGACCTAGCATACAAAACTAAATACTGGTGGGACTCTGGTTTGGAGGAGAGGTGAGCTGGGACAGGTGGAGCTCAGAAATAGTACAAATACATTCTGTTCAGGCCCCTTCTGCACTGCATAAGGGAGGGAAAGTGAAGATGCAGCTGTAGTCTCAGGCATGCCAGACTTCTGCTGGATTAGTTCAGGATCTCACTGACCAGCAGTTACCACAAAACTGTCACCTTATAAAGGAGAAAAGGAATAGTGCTAAAATGGCTTCACTGTTAAATGCAGGTAAACAACTGGGATGCAGGCATGACTTCCATGTCTCTTTCTTAGCCAAGTGTGTGTTCCACATGGGATGGATTCGTTTATTTGCTGTAAGCCTCTTAGAGCTCAACGTATGGAGTTCTTGTGTCTGTAGACGCCATTTTTGCTGGTGAGCATGTAATGTGAGTTGCTCCCACCCAGGATGAAAAGTGTACTGAAACTGAAGCTCAGAAGTGACCAGAGAAGAAAACTGTGTGCAACCAGATTGTTGGTTACTCAAGAACATGCTTGGGAGGGAAAGTGGGAATGAAGTGTTTCTGACAGACATCAGATTTCAAGGACTGAAGAGATAATAAAGTTTCTGGTAAAAATTAAATGGCTTGACCAGCTGTGGGGGCATTAACCAATCCACCAAACTGGAGTGGCAGCTGTCTGGCCGGGGGAAAGTGTTTGCTCTTTGTAAAATGTGCCTCACAAAAGCTGCTGCAGCAGATGGCTCTGGCTGGCCCTGTTGCTGGCTGAGAGACTTAGTACTGAATAAACTGAAGATGCTGAAGCCTTCTCTCTCTGTCTCCCAAGGGTAAGATGACTCTGTTTTGGACTGAGATGCAAAGACCAGAAGGAAACATATGGTGTTATCAAAGCTGTCTAGGTTTTCTGTTTTGTGTGTGTGTGTGAAATACAAGCAGCGCTTTTGCTTGGGTTTTGACAAGTACCTCTCTCTACAGGGACCTTGCTTCTACTGAAATAGGCAGGAGATGGTACATGTACTACCTCGACATGGCTTCATATAAACATGCCTTGCTAAATCAGGGAAGATAGATTGAATGAGTAAGACCACAAGGGGGAAAAGCTTTTAGTATATATATTCTCTTCTCAGGGGAGCCAGAGAGGGGCTCTGTTAGGAACGACAGTGACCGGACAAGGGCTAATGTGTTGAAGGAGGGGAAATTTAGGCTAGATATTGGGAAAAAGCTTTTTCCTGTGAGGGTGGTGAGACACTGGCACAGGTTGCCCAGGGAGGTAGTGGATACTCTAAACCTTGCAGTGTTCAAAGCCAGGTGGGATGAGGCCTTGAGCAACCTGGTGTGGTGGAGAGGTGTCCCTGCCCATGGCAGGGGGTTGGGGCTAATCGTCTGTAAGGTCCATTCCAACTCCTAAAATTCTATGATTCTAGGTATGGTGGTCCATCTGTTTTTGCATAATTCCTACAAAACATGAATGGCATGGAACAATGTGGAACAGTTCCTGCCTTCTGCTTGTGTCCTTCACTCTTTATTTGTGGGCTTGTGCAATATTTGAGAAGATGGTGTAGCCCTTCATTTTTTAACATAATTTCTGAATACCCTCTGAAATTTTTTACTGTATTTATTCAGTTTAAAACTGTCTGATCAACAATTGCTTAATACCAGACCTTTTTGGATGAAGAGGGGTTGGTTGTTTGGTTTTTTTACATTAGACTCGTAGCTGGAGGCAGTTCTATGCTTACAGACAGGTTTGCAGGCTTTGCCTTGGCTGGGACTGGTAGGAGCCTCACCCTGGGCTAGGTGCAGTCATGGCTGTGCTGCTGCTGCTGCCTGTGTCTGTAGGACTGCCTGGCCCTGAGGGCACTCACACAGTCCTACTGCACCTGGGCTTCAAATAGACTTGTGGTATCATAGTGTCATAGCATGTAAATGGGTTGGAATGGACCTTAGAGATCATCTAGCTCCAACCTCCTGCCATGGGCAGGGACACCTCTCCACCAGACCAGGTTTCTTGAGGCCTCATCCAACCTGGCCTTGAACACTACCAGGGTTGGGGCAGCCACTACTTCTCTGGCCAAGCTGTGCCAGTGTCACACCACCCTCATTGGAAAAAGCCTTTTCCTAATATCTAGCCTAAATTTCCCATCTTTCAATTTGTACCCATTGCCTCTTGTCCTGTCACTGCAGTTCCTAACAAAGAGTCCCTCTCCAGCGCCCTTGTAGGCCCTTCAGATCCTCGAAGGTTGCTATGAGGTCTCCACACAACCTTCTTTTCTCCAGGCTGAACAGCCCCAACTCCCTCAGCCTGTCCTCATAGGAGAGATGCTCCAATCCTCTTAACAGCCTTGTGGCCTCCTCTGAATTTGCTGCAACAGTTCCATGTCCTTTTTACATTGAGGGCACCAGAATTGTACACAGAATTCCAGTTGGGGTCTCATGAGAGCAGAGTAGATGGGGAGAATCATCTGCTTTAACCTTCTGTCACATTCCTTTTGATGCAGCCCAGGATTCCATTGGCTTTCTGGGCTGCGTGTGCACACTGCCAGGTCACACTGAGTTTCTTATCCACCGTGACACCCAAGTCTTTCTCCTCATTGCTGGTCTCAGTTACTTCCCCATTCAACCTGAGATTGCCATGGCCCAGGTGTAGGACCCTGCACTTCATTTTGTTGAACTTCATGAGGTTTGCGTTGTTCTCCCTCTCAAGCCTGTCAAGGTCCCTCTGGATGGCACATCCCTTCCCTCCAGTATGCGACTGCCCCACACAGCTTGGTGTGGTCAGTGAACTTGCTGAGGTGCTCTTGATCCCACTGTCCATGTCAACAAAGATGTTGAACAGTGCTGGCCCCAGCACCGACCCCTGAGGGACACCAGCCCAACTCTCTCAACTTGTCGTCAGAGGAGAGATGCTCCAGTGCTCTTATCAACTTCGTGGCCTCCTCTGGACCTGCTCCAACGGTTCCGCGTCTTTATGTTAGTGGCACCAGCGCTGTGTGTAGTACTCCGTGAGCGCAGAGTGGGAGAATCACTTCCCTCGCCCTGCTGCCCCACAGTTTCCTCATCCGGGCGTTACCGTGCTCCCCATCACAGCTTCCCCGGCTCAGACCCGACTGCCCCCGCGGTGCCGGAGCCG
>NW_008669268.1:0-221 GCF_000695815.1 Acanthisitta chloris
CACCCACAGACACCCACTCCTGTGCTGCCAGCCTCTGTGCAGCAGCTTCTCACGAACCTCTAAGCTTTCTCACACAAAACCACCCCAAAGATGAGAAGAGAAACTGCTTCCTCAAGAGGTTCAACTGTTTCCTAAAGCTGATATTCAGCTAGGATCCTATTTCACTGTTTCCTGAAGTTTACATTCAGTTTTACATTCCTGTTCTCAGCAAACCTTTAGGC
>NW_008669268.1:247-848 GCF_000695815.1 Acanthisitta chloris
ATCCCAACCTCTTTTTCCCCTACTCAGCCCCTCAATAACATTGGAGAGGAGGCGGCAGATGCGATGCCAAACCTGAGGAAGAACCCTGTAGCAGCCAGGAAGGTTGCTGTCATTCACAAGGGTCAGTGTCTGCTGGCAAGGGAACTTCAGTTAGCACTGCCCAAACGTCATGAGGGGATGGAGCACTTGCAGCAGAGGAACAACGCATCTAGGCACAGAGACGACTACAAGGGAATTAGAGCTGCTGAGAGAATGGAGAATGTTTGCCCCTGAAGAGCATGAAATAGAGCAGAGGATATGCAAGGACAGACAAGCAGCTGCAAGGAAAGTGCTGGTACCTGGCTCTGAGGGGCAGCGCCAACACCACCTCACCAACATCATCCACGTTCACCCCCAGCTCCAGCTTGTAGTCTCCCACGGTGTTGGAGCACAGGGTGACCTGGTGGAAGGGAAGAGCAGCAATTACTTTCTCACTGCCAACACCTCACCACCCAGGACTGGTGTCCTCCAGTTTTTGTTCCATGGTAAGGAAAGGGAGGCTTTGCCACTGGTGTCCTCCAGTTCTTGTTCCATAGTAAGGAAAGGGAGGCTTTTGCCTCAA
>NW_008669269.1:0-390 GCF_000695815.1 Acanthisitta chloris
TGTGTGAAATTGGTTTTCTGCTCAATTGCTGCCTGTACTTCTCTAATTTTGCACAATGCTTTACTGATGAAATCTGCAATTGTATGTGCATTTCCTACTTCTGTTGACAGTGGCTTTAGCCTTGGGACTGTAACACAAGAGGGAAAACACATCAGCCTTGTGCAATCAAAGCCGTGCTTGGTTCTCCATTATATTTCCCTCCTGCTAAAAACTACCTTCTCTTAAGACGGAAGAAGGTAATTGGTAAGGCTTGGCTCTCTCCACAGCCAACGTCGTTTGAATTCTAGGAAGGACATTGCCATATTGGTCTAATAGGGAATTTCTGGCAACTGCTCTCTCTCTTGAGCGAGGATCACGATCATTCTGACAAGTAAATGAACAAAGCAAGTA
>NW_008669270.1:0-7524 GCF_000695815.1 Acanthisitta chloris
TGGTTCTCCTCCCTGTGCCTGTCCCATCCCCTCCCCGTACCCCTCTCCGGCCGGGGTTGGGGGTCCCCATTGTTCCCCGTATCTCCCCTCTCCCCCTGTCGCTCCCTTCCCCGTACCCCACTCCAGGCGGGGCCAAGTGGTCCCATTCCCCCTCCCCATATCCCCGTCTGGCCAGGACTGGGTGTCCCACTCGCCTCTCCCTGTGACCCCTTTCAGCCAGGGCTGGAACTCTCCCACCTCGTCCCTAACCCCCAGGAGCACTGTGACCCTCCTGGGCCCCCCCCCAGCTCTGCCTCCCTCAAAGCTCCTGGCTCTGCCTGGCCCAGGTTGCTCCTCACCTCGAGGAGGGGTCTCGCACTGCTCTCTGCTGCCAGACCCAGCTGTCCCCCGGCTCCAGGTTGTGAGGAATAGGTTTCCCACCTTGGATGACACCAAAACAGCTGTAAATGCCCAATTTGTGGAGTTATTAAAAAGAATCCGTTGCTGGCCCTCTCTTGGCTGTGCTGCATGGTGGTCTGGCTTGGTCTCTCTGGGTCTGTTTTTGTGGTGCTTCAGCTCTTCAAACTGAGCCCCTAAGGCAAAGCACATCCTTTGGCTGTGGATTTTGGGGCCCAAAGCGTGGGATTCCTGTTGAGGTCACTGAAGATTCTGCCTTCGCTCAGTTTCTCCTCCCTGGGATTAACCTCTGTGCTCTGACAATTGGGGTCATCTATGCAGGGAGCTGTCCTGGAATGGCCTCTTGGACCTGGCAGTTGTTCAGTGGTGTGGAAACAAGTGTCTGGGCTTTGACTCCCATCAGTGAGCTTAGCCTCACCTATGCTAGGATGTGATCTGCAGGAAGAAGTGATTTCCTGACCTCAGATTTCAGGGCCAAGCCAAAATGAAACTTTGTGGATGAGACTGAATGTTTTGAGGAATTAGAGGAGGAAAAAAATCCCCTTTGTCTTCCTCACTTGTGTTTTAACACACTGTTATGAGTCTCACAAATGGGATGACTGAGTTCCTGTGATATTCCTTCCATGGGGTAGAATATAGAGTGCCTCACACATTGCTGTTCTTGTAGGGTTTGTTGCTTCAGCATTGAGGAAGTAAATATTCATAGAATCCCAGACTGGTTTGGGTTGGAAGGACCTCAAAGCTCATTCCATTCCACTCCCTGCCATGGGCAGAGACATCCTCCACTAGCCCAGGTTGCTCCAAGCCCCATCCAACCTGGCCTGGAACACTTCCAGGGATGGAGCAGCCACAGCTTCTCTGGACAACCTGTGCCAGTGCCTCACTACCCTCACATGGAAGAGTTTCTTCCCAATACAATATCCCGCGTTGCCCTCTGGCAGTGGGAAGCCCTTTCCATCTTTCCTGTCAGCTCCCTTCAGGTCCCCTTGAGCTGCTTTATGCACATTACAGCTCTCTTGGTATCTGCCTGAGCAGGGCAGTGCTCACACTTTACTCACTGTTCAAACAAATAAAGGTTGGAGATGATTTCCAGCAGGTAACTCCCATGTCAGGTTCACTCAGCTGCGTTGCCCTCTGGCAGTGGGAAGCCCTTTCCATCTTTCCTGTCAGCTCCCTTCAGGTCCCCTTGAGCTGCTTTATGCACATTACAGCTCTCTTGGTATCTGCCTGAGCAGGGCAGTGCTCACACTTTACTCACTGTTCAAACAAATAAAGGTTGGAGATGATTTCCAGCAGGTAACTCCCATGTCAGGTTCACTCAGCTGGTCTTTGTGGCAGGTTCTGTATCCTCCTTTTAGGACTGTGAAGTTTTTGTCTCTACTTTCTTTAAAGAGAAATTCCCCAGTCCTCAGCAGCTGGATGTGAGGGATCTCTGCCTGCTGCTGCCTGGAGCCTCTCAGCCCTGTGGTTCCCATTTGAAATGGAAGCTCAGGATGTAGGACAGCACCTTCTAGGCTGGGGTTTGGATCCAGGGGCTGGGGTGACAGTTTGCCCACTGACATCCCCTTCCACAAGCTCTGGAAAGATGAGAAGCATCTCTGCTCTTCTAGCCCCATCACGCTGATGGATATCTCTTGGGCACAGCTCCAGGATTGTCTTTCCTTGCTAGGGACCCCAGCAGAGTGGTTCATACTCTTCAAATCCTGACATAACTGGGATCTTTGCCTTTTCAGGATGCTTTGTTCATTAAGCTTGGTATAAAATGAGCTGCTTTGGTCCTGTTAAAAATATCTTTGGCTTCTCTGTTAGTTATTGTAACTGGTTAATGAGAGATGATTAACTGCCTTGGTTTATCCAGTAACCAGCTGTCTCCAAAACTTTGATCCAAGCTTCAGACAGGGCTGGAAACTCCCACCCTTTTTTAGAGATACCAGTAATAACATCCTGGAAGTTTCTCTCAGTGCATGTTCCAGGCAGTGGCAGCGCTTGGAGTCTGCACGACTGGTGTTATTTGGGTCAGCTCCTGTGATACTTAGACAACCACGTTAAGTTCCAGGTGATTCTCAGCAGAGTTGTTTTTTTTTTGCCTTGATCTCACCCACTGAGGGATCTTGTTTCTTTAGTCTGGGGGAAGAGAGAGAAGTGGAAGAATAGAACTTCTTGCCCAAACCTTTTAGCATCATGACAGCAACTTTGGGTTTGAATTAAGGTGCGCTTGAAAAGGGTTTTAGTTTTCGTGTCAGGCTGGTTGAAATGTGAAGTTGTGCTGCTCTGGAGGGATTTGAAGCCATGAAAAATGGCATCACATGTTCCTGATGCTGCTGGAAGGGCAGCAAATGGGATCTGATGATCCTGCAGGTTGAGCCAATCGTTGATTCCTGAGCACAGGGGCTGTGGTTGTACACACTTCTTACAGCATCAAGTGATTCTGTGGCTGAATGAAATCCCTGTTTCTGTGTCTCACAACCTAAAGGATCAGTCCTGTGCTTGCTTCAAGAGAGTCAGCTCTTGAAAGTTCAGGCATTAGAATAGGTTGCCCAGGGAGGTGGTGGAGTCACCATCCCTGGAAGTGTTTAAGAGGTGTCTGGGTCTGGCACTGGAAGGTATGGTTTAGGGGTTACAGCAGTTACAGGTTGAGGGTTGGACTTGATGGTCTTAAAGGTCTCTTCCAACCTTGATGATTCTCTGATCCTGACTGTCTTTTGCTGCGTAGCTTGCAGAAAATCACTACAAAACATGAAGTGTGTGGGCAACTTCTCATTCATCTTGGCGTTCCTGGTGCTCACTCATCCTTCACACTGCCTGCTCCAGGCTCATGGAAGCTGCTGCCTGTCTCTCACCCTGTTTTCCTTCCTGCCCTATCCAGGGCACAGAGGCACGTGCCCAACCACTTTAGCTTTGCTGCAAATTCCCTGCTCTTTGGGTTTCTATTTTAGCCACCCTTGCACAATAGCAGGCGAGTTAAGCTGAGCTGCCGTGGCCTTACTTCCTAATTAAGTGATTATTTTTTTTAAAGCCATGCAGAGCTTGTCTGCCTTTGAGAGCAAACTGTGTGCAGCTGGAAGCAGTGAAGCAGTGGTGCTGCTGTCCTTGCCCTCGGGGAGCCTCCAGCTTTCTTTTGGAATGGAGATGAGTGAAGAAAAAAATTCTATGTTTGACCTCGCTATTGTGGAACTTCTCTTTATTTGTGAGCACTTTCCTCCCAGCCTGACCATTCAGGGTTATGCGGCTTTCACTTTCCACTTCCCATGCTTTTAAGGGAGTTTCTTTTCCATGTGTAGTTGTTTGCTGCTGGATTTTAGTCCTGCTCTGTCTGGATTAAAGAGTTTGCACTAGTGTGCAGCAGCTATTGTGCATTAAGCGAGGTGTAACCATGTACAGCCCTTGTGTCTGCAAAACTGCTGAAGCTTCCAGAGGAGTCAGGAGTGAAATACGAGCACAGGTTTTATTTCCAGCCTGGCAGCTGTGCTGGTGCTCCCTGTTTTTACAGCCCTTCCTTGCCGGAAAGGAGTTGTACTTCACCAAGCAGCATCTGAATCCTCCTCATCCCTTGGCCAGAGGTGATTCATGAACTAGTGCAACCTGTTGGGAGGGAGTGCCTGCTGCCCAGGTCTGGTATGGAGTTACTCATTAACTGCTGTCTGTGTATCCTGCTCGGCAGAAGGCTGCGCTAAAGCCTCGGGAATGGCTCCAGAGGGATTTTCCTGCAGCTCCCAGGCTGGATCAGCCCCTGTGCACCTCAGTCTCACCTCAGTACAGCCCCAGTTGCTTCACACTCCACTAGCACCACGTGAGAATGTCAGATCTCCACATAGAGCTGCTGAGGGAGGGATAAAAAGGCACTTTTGATTCCCTGACCCACAGCCAGCTATGGGGTTGGCAGGCAGGAGTGTTTCACAGTTCAAAAAGGATCTTGTTTCTGTAAGGAAACTGGGAGAGGAGCTCTCCAGAGCTCAAAATCTGTCCAAGAGGAATCTCTTCAGACAAAGGAGATTTAGAATAGATGTTAGGAAAAATGTTTTCCCTGTTAGAATGTTCACACACTGAAATATTGTCCAGGGAGGTGGTAGAGTCACCATCCCTGGAAATGTTTAAGATTTGGAGGATATGGTTTAGGGGCTGCAGCAGTGCCAGGTTGAATTTGGACTCGATGATCTTAGAGGTCTCTTCCAACCTTGATGACTTGATATGATTCTATATGGAAAGTAGTATGTGTGAGAGAGGAGCTAAAAATAGTTATATGCACTGCAGCTGAGGGGGAGAAAGCTATTCCCAGAGGAGGATTTGATGGAGATGAGTGGGAGATGTTGTGAGTAGAGATGAATGCATTAAAACCTCCTCAAACAGTTGGTGTCACACTTCCAGCTCAATTTTCCCAGGGGTTTTGCCTTTCCAGAGCAATCATTGTCGTTTTAACTTGCTGACACCTCCCAGCCAGGGTCAGTTGTAACTAGAACCTCATTTTGTCAGGTTCTGCTGTCTTTTGTGGCTCTGTGCTTGCTCTGGGAGGTGCAGGTGAGGTTTGGGAGGTGGTCCTGCATCATTCTGACCAGGGATGAATGAATCCAAATCCCTGGAAATCAGGGAGTAACCTACATGAAGGGCTCCTGTGCCAAAAGAATGTTGTGGTTGTTCAGATGTGCCTCTTGGCTGAACAGGAGATTATTTCTGCCCACAAATCTTGCCTTGTTGATAGTTATCTCCTTGGATATTTAAATTCCATGCCAGTCTTTGCCCTCCACGTGTGGCAGGTGTGTGTTTCACCCCATCCAGTTCTCAGCTAATTTGCTGATGAAAGGCAGGTGATGTGGATAACGTGGACTTGATGACCTTAAAAGCCTTTTCCAGACTTAAAAATTCTATGATCTAAGTGCTGCTGCCCTGTATCCATTGCTGATTTATCCTTGTGCTCTCTCCCTTCAGGATCCCTCAGTGACACAGATCACAAACACCAGCCAAAGTGGCTTGGATGAATTCAACCCCTTCTCTGAGACCTCCCAGCTGGTATGTGCCACATGTCCTTGTGCTCTGTGAATCTTGGGGGGTGGTTTTAGTGGTATAAAAGGTCCTTTGGTAGGTGCAGCTCCCAAAAAAGAGGGATTCACAGCTGATTTCCCCATGGAATTTATCTCATGGCATGCATGGCAAGCTGCTAGCAACCACTCCTGCACTAGAGAACCAATAAACTCCCAACTGGAGCTCTCCACTGGCATGGAACAGCTTCTCTCCAGCTGGCTACTGGCTCCCAAGGCAGCCATATGAAGTGTGAAGGGGAAGATGGTTTGTGACAGGACACATCAGGATTTATTTGGTCCCTGGGTTGGGAGCTGAAGTGCCACTGCCATACCATTGATGGATCACTGGGAGAGCTCCATTCTTATTCCCTGGCTGCTGCCAGGAGCCAGGTGGGAAAAGGAGAGAAGGGAAGTAAGATGTGTGGTTTAAACAATGGATCTCCTGTCTCTCCTGTGCTTTTTACCTGGCTGTTGTGGTTTCTATGCAGACAAATGCAGCGCGGACGACGCCGGCGGCACAGCCCTCGCAGCCTGCTGTTCTGCAGACATCTGTGGAGCCCACTCCCCAGGTATGCCCCTCACTGCTGCCTTCCCAGCCTCCAGGAGCTCCCAGGGGCCTCCAGGAGTAGGAGAGAAATGGGATTCTCTGGGCTTGTTTGTGGGAAGCTGCAGGGGATCTTTTCCATAGGTCCTTATGGGGAATGCATCCATGCAGTTCTCCTTGTGCCTTTGTGCCTCTGGTGGCAGAGCTCATTTTGCCTTGTATCCTCTTGGCTCTGGCTTCCCTCTGGAAACCCTAGAATGTATCCTGCTCGTGCTTTTAGCTTAGTTTTGGTGTGTGGTCAGACAAACTCAGTGCCAAGAGCATACATGCAATTACCTGCCTGCCAGGACCACCTCATCCAGCAGGCAGAGAAGTTGAGGCTGCTGGGAGAGAGGATCAGTTCTCAGAATAAGAAACAGAAAGAAAGGATGGTTAAGAGGTGTGGTAGACAGCTGTCTTGTTTTTCCTCTCCTAGTTGGGACAGGGATTGTCCTGGTGAGCCCAGGAGTCCTGCTTGCTGCTCTGTTCTGAGGTGCTCAGAGCAATGGAGTGAACTGAGGGGTAAAAGAAACTGTGAGAAAAGCATAGCTCTGGGGAAAGGGAAGGGCACAGAGGGTAGGGAACAAACTGGATAGCTTCCTGAGGGCTCTTCCAGCCCTATCTTCCCATGGAAAAAGGATAGGAATAAGAAGGGAACATCTGGGTGAAGTTCTGCATTGATCTTGGAGTTGTCCTCCAGCAGAAAGAATCAAGATGTTGCAGACTGAGCTTTCACCTCGTCCTCAGCCCTTACTGTTGCATTGCCTCTGCTTCCCTCCCAGCCTGGCACCTGCTGTGCTTGCTGGTGGTGCCACCACTGCCTGGCTTAGGACTGACCTCTTTCTCCCCTGCTCTAGGCTGTGGCTGCAGCAGCACAGGCTGGGCTGCTCCAGCAGCAGGCAGAGCTAGAGAGGAAGGCAGCAGAGCTGGAGAAGAAGGAGAGGGAACTGCAGAACAGCGCAGCCAGCATTAACCGTGAGTCCTGCTCCCTGCAGCACCCTGCCCACGCTCACTGGGATGCCCAGGGAAGCCTGGGTTGCTTGGGTTGGCAGGAATTTGGGAAAGCTTGGCCTGCCCAAGTGGACACAGCTATTCTAGAAACTTTTTAAGGCTTTCCTCTAAGCTGTGCGCTGTACCTGTCCTCCCATAGCTTCCAAACTGGGGAAGGAGCTCAGAGGTGAGGTGCTGTGTCCTTGCCCTCCCAGAATGATCTGCAGCTACATTTCACCACAAAAAGTTCTCAAGCACCATTTTAACCTGTGTTGGAGCTGTGCACAATGCTGCCACTTTAAGGCTTTTCACTAAGAGCAAAAAAGCTTTTTTTTTTTTTCCCCCCAGTCTCAAGGCTCTCTTAACCACAGTATACCAATATTTTCCTCTAATTTTGGTTATAAATGGCTGAATATGGATTTGCACAGCTGAGTGATGATGGTTGTGATGGCCCTTTGGCCTTTGCAGGGGAATTCTGCCTTCCACAGAGGAAAACCCCCAAACTGGGTTGGTCTGCCTCTCTGCCAGCAGTTATCACAT
>NW_008669270.1:7544-8977 GCF_000695815.1 Acanthisitta chloris
GCCCTGACCAACCCCTTGGGCTTTCCCAAGGTTCTGATGTCTGGATGAAACAATATCTGGATGGCTACTTGCTAATTCTGGTGTGTGAAATAGTGTTTCAATGAGTAGAGCAAGTGAAGAGCTGCTCCTTTCTCCCTCCCACAGCGAGGCAGAACAACTGGCCTCCCCTTCCCAAGAGGTGTCCCATCAAGCCCTGTTTTTATCAGGACTTCTCTGCAGACATTCCAGCTGACTACCAGAGGATATGCAAGATGCTCTATTATTTGTGGATGTGTAAGTAATGGCTTGTGCTGCAACGAGAATTCTTTCTGGGAAGTTTCTGTATCACAGGCTGAGCTTTGGCACACAGAGCACCCTTGGGTGAAATAATGTTTCCCTCTCCTTTCTGAAGGCAAATGTGAAGAACTCCCAAGTTTATGCTTTGGAAATAGCTCCTTTGTAACACAGTTTGAATTGTTTAGTGGAGACTTGAACAACTATTTGAGTTTTGGGCTGTAAGCAGCAGCATCAGATGAGCTTCTTAGCTTAAGGTCTGTTTTCCTTCCAAGGCAATGAGATATGACCCAAAGTCTCCTTCATTTCTGCAGCATGCTGTTTGTTCATTGTGGGATTAGGGATGCTTCAGAGTTTTCCAGGAGGTTATTGATGGTTTTTTTTCTCTCTCTCACCCCAAACAGTGCATTCCATTACTCTGCTCCTAAACCTGCTGGCCTGCCTGGCATGGTTCACGTTGAGTAACGATAGAGGAGTAGACTTTGGTCTCTCCATCCTGTGGTTAATTTTATTCACTCCTTGTGCCTTTCTCTGTTGGTACCGACCAATTTACAAGGCTTTCAGGCAAGTACTGGTTTTGGCTTTTTTATCCTGTAACAGGGATATATCTTTTAATGGGAGGAGCTTTGGGTTTGTCTGTTCCTCTGGTATATTGCCTGCAGGATTTTTCCAGCTCTTTGCATCATTAGATAAATCAAACCCACTGTGTTCCTAAACATGTTAGATCTGTCTAATAGAACTTAATTATGCTGATCCTTTTCCAGCTTGAAATCCAAGTCTAGCCATTGGCAGAGTATTTAAGATTAGTTAATTTATTAATTTTATTCATTTCTGAGACACTGGTACATTGATGCTGAGCACACTGTGTATATTAAGGGAGCTGCCTTTACCCCATCTTGCACTGGGCAGAACACTGGGTTTGCAGTGGACACACAAGTTATGTGGCTGCCCAAATCACCTCCCCTCAGCAGCTTTTCCGTGGAGAAAGGAGTTCACTGGAATTGTTCCTGTGCTCTCAGAGCAGGGAGTCTGCAGGGACCATGAGTTTCACTCCTGCTGTGTCTCTCCTGCAGGTCTGACAGCTCCTTCAGCTTCTTCGTCTTCTTTTTCGTCTTCTTCTGCCAAATAGCAATCTATGTCATCCAGGCTGTTGGCATTCC
>NW_008669270.1:8997-13029 GCF_000695815.1 Acanthisitta chloris
CACTGCCTGCCATGTCACAGCCCTGCACACATCCTTTATCTCACAGGGCTGTGCCTGTCAGAAGCTTTGAGCCTGTTCCTCACAGCTCTCTGTTCTTTCTTCCATGGTTTTCCTCCCTCAGCCCATGCTCAGTTTTGGCAGATCCCAGCTGGGCTGTTTCCCTCCTCTGCTCTTCCTGTCCTAATCCCAGGAAAGGCATGTTCCTTTGCTGCTGCTCTGGGCCAGCACTGAGAGGAGTATGTGAATAATTAGATATCAAGAAGAAATTGTTCCCTGGGAGGGTGGTGAGGCACTGGCACAGGTTGCCCAGAGAAGCTGTGGCTGCTTCATCCCTGGAAGTGTTCCAGGCCAGGCTGGATGAGGCTTGGAGCAACCTGGGCTAGTGGAAGGTGTCCCTGCCGGTGGCAGGGAGTGGAGTGAGATGAGCTTTAATGTCTCTTATGCCCCAAACCAGTCGGGGATTCTATTATAAGTCTTCCACACCTCTTCTGCTACCTTCTCCTTCACTTGATATAGACAATCCTTGTTCCTTCTTGGTGCTGAGCCTCTAGTGACTATTACATCTGCCTTGTGTTAACTGGAGCCTTCCCTGATAGAGGTAGTGTGGGACTGAGGGATCTCTGACCCAGGATCTGGGTCCAGCTAAGCTCCACACTGCTGTTCCCAGCCTCACTCTGTCCCCAAACTGTTCCTGAATGGCTCTGGAGTGTGTTGCCATTGGGCTGTGCTTCAAAAAATAAGCAGAGGAAGTTTTGCCCTCGCCCTTTCTGGGTGACATTGCACAGAAGGGTGAGCTTGGCCTTCTGGAGTGTCTCCAGCAGCCTCGTGTCAGCAGTTGTGCCCTGCAGGGGAAGCACAGCCTTGCTTTTCGCCTTGCTGCCTTGGCTGCCGATCAGTTTCTGGAGTTATGGACAACAGGGAAAAGGTTAACAGCTCGTGGTGGCTCTCCCCAGGGGAAGCCCTCAGGTGAGCACACACTGAAGCTGCTGTCTATTTTTGCTCACTGCCTGCAGAAGGGCTGATGGGCAGAGCTGTCCTCGGCCTCCCTCCCTGCTGCCTGAGTCACAGGGGACAGGGAGGGAGCACTCGGTGTAGTCTGGCTCGGAGAGCCTGCCTGGAGCTCTCTGCTCCCTTCCCTCCCTCCGACAGCATGGATATTTCTGGCTGCAGTGCATGGTGTGCCTTTCCACTTCCCTGTGAGGAGCAAGAGGCTGTGCAGCACCTCGGATAGGATGGTTTGGCTCTCTCCATTCCCTCTCTCCTGGTGGCACACAGCATTGCTTGGTTTAGCAGTTGGAAAGCTTTCTTTCTCCAGCATCTAGGACAGTGTTTTGAGTCAGGTGTCTTGGTACTTTCACTGGGAACTCCTTGCATTCTGCCCCTTCCTTTCAACAACTTCCAGTTTCCTCCTTTGTGTAGCCCTAAGTTAGAATCATAGAATCCCAGACTGGTTTGGATTGGAAGGGACCTGAAAGATCATCCAGTTCCACCCCCTGCCAAAGGACACCTTCCACTAGCCCAGGTTGCTCCAAGCTCCATCCAACCTGACCTTGAGCACTTCCTGGGATGGAACAGCCACAGCTTCTCTGGGCAACCTGTGCCAGTGCCTCACCAACTTCATCCCTTGCTTCCTCTTCCTACCCCTCTCAACACTTACATCCCTTTCAGGCCAATACCTAGCCTGCCAGCTGATCTCTTCCAGTTTAGCTGTTCCAACCTATCTTTACCCTCCTTGGCTGAATTTTGAGAAGGTGCTCATGGAAGTCCCTCATAGCACCAAGGGTATTGATTTTGCTGCTTAAGGGAGGTGGCCCAGGGCTGAAATGTGGGTGGGATAAGCACAGTCCTCATCTAAAAATGATGATGGAAACTCCAGCCCCAAAACGAGGGCTTGGATGAGCTTCTGAATTCCTGTTTGGGTTTCTACTTCCCTGTAACCTTCAAAGCTCTTGTGCAACTGTGGGTGCCTCTCCCTCCTCATGCTATGGTGGAATGCTGTCCATCTGACCCCTGTGTCCCCCCTGCAGCGGCTGGATCGCGGCGCTGTCGGCGGTGCAGAGCAGCCTGCCCGTGGCAATCATCATGATGGTGGTGGCAGCTTTCTTCACACTCTGTGCAGTTCTCTCCCTCTTCCTCCTGAAGCAGGTGAGTGGCTCTGAGGTGAGCTGAGGTCAGGCTGCTCCCAGGGTGTCCTGGGTTGGCTGACTCCTCTCACCTGTCTGGGAATAAAGATGGAATCAGGGCAGGAGATTTGAAGGAAAGTATTTTGACTTGTGCTTCCTGCATTGTTGCCAAGTATCTTGGACACTTGAGGTGGGAAAGGAGCCTCCCTTTAGAATCACACAGTCATGGGATGGTTTGGGTTGGAAGGGAAATGAAATGTGATCAAGTTCTACCCCCTGCCATGGGCAGGGACACCTCCCACCAGACCAGGTTGCTCCAACCCCCATCCTACCTGGCCTTGAACACTTCCAGGGATGGAGCAGCCACAGCTTCTCAGGGCAACCTGTGCCAGTGCCTCACCACTGTCACATGGAAGAATTTTTTCCCAGTATCTCCCATCTAAACCTGCTCTCTTTCAGTTTAAATCATTCCCCCTTGTTCTGCCTCAGGCTGCCTGAGCAGAGATGGCCATGGCTCTGATTAGTATCCAGGGCTTATCAGCCACTGCCCCCACAACGTTGTGGAGCTTTTCAAAGCCTGGTGGGATCCCAATGAGTGCATGTTACTGAAAACCAAGGCCCCTTCCTCCTCCTGCCTAGCCACACCAGGGCTGGATTTCTGCAGGAACAGTAGAGGGTCAGGCAAGGCCAGGCTGAACTGATCCTGTTTCTGTTGCTTCCTTTTTGTGTCCTAAGTTTATCTTGAAGGAAATACTTGATTCTTGTTGTCACTGTCAGGTCCTGCCCTGCCAGTAGTGCAGGATTAAGTGTCTGTCCTCTCACAGTGCAGGGAGGGGAATTTGGGACTGAAACCAGCAATTTTGCTGAGAACTTCCCATTTTGCAGCATAGTGAAATCTGCAGGATCCCATGCTGGGAGTGGTGGAGCTACTGGCTCCAACCCAACCTCTCCAGCTGCGGAGGGAGCTTGTTAGCAAGGAAAAGCAAGGTGTGTGCAGCAATTCCCCAGCCACACACTGGGTTTGTTACTTGTATTCCCTCTCCTTTTGTTCCCAGGTACATTCCCTGTATCGGCGCACAGGAGCCAGTTTCCAAAGGGCCCAGGAAGAGTTTTCCCAAGGCATCCTCACCAACAGGACCTTCCAGAACGCAGCGGCTGGAGCAGCCTCCTCAGCTGCACAGAATGCTTTCCGGGGAAACTAGCCCTTCCCAGGAAAACCAGCCCTTTCTGGGCTGCCTCCCCCTCGCTTCCTCTGCCCATCTCACTCCACCCTTCCTTTATTTTGGGTTTTTTCTAAAAATGCACTTTTTGGGGGTATCATGTGAGCTCTGTGATGCTGACTCCTGATGAGAAGAGGTTTTTTTAGCTTCAGCTGAGCTACGGTTATGATGATTAGTTTTCCCTGTCTTGTCTTAGGGTGTTGGGAGATAGGGGAGACATCCTCTGGAGCAAATAGATTCCTCTAGCCAGGACCTACTGAGTGTCTTTTCCTCCCCTCACTCTGTAGCAGAAAGACGAGGGGAAGCAGGTTTTTGATTTTACTCTCTCTCTTCTCTTGGCCTTTGCTACGAAGAATTTGATTACCTGCTGTTTTTGGGGGGTTTTGTAATGTGCATGTAGTTTATGTTGTTAATTTTAAGAGCAGCAACTGTACTTTTGGTTTATTACACTCACACAATGCTGCATTTTGACCTCATAACTGCTAGGCTTCCTGTGGCACAAAGGAACAGCTGAGAGCAGAGGGGAATGTGGGAAGGATGGAGTTCTCCTTATCCACCTTTGCTTTCAGGGAGATCCTGCAGGCAGCAGAGAGGGGGAGAAGGGAGCAGTGAGGGCTGAGTCTCCACTGTGGCTTGAAACCAGGGAAGGAAAGGGAAAAGGGATTTGGTTTGACTCCCAGCTCTGGGCA
>NW_008669270.1:13059-13707 GCF_000695815.1 Acanthisitta chloris
ACGTGGTGCCTGCGACATCCTTGAATGAATCTTTCTCCAGGGAAGGCTCCTCCCTGCCTTCCTCCTCCCACATTTGAGGGTTTTTTTTTCCAACCGGGAAGGAACTTCTTTGATGTGTGTTCAGCTGCAGCCCAGAATGGGATGTCCCTTGGGATGCGGGTCGGGAGCAGTTCCTCCAGCCCTGTGTTCTGGGAATCCAGGAGCAGATTTCATGCAGACTTGGCTTTGTGGTGGGACTGGGGGTGGGTTACATGTGTTCCCCAGCCCTGTGCTGGGGAGGGACCGGGACCTAGAAATCAGAAGTTTTACACACTTTTCCTCATGTATTGTTTTGGTTTTTCCCCGCGTCTCATCTTTTAATGTTTAAAAAATGATTGATAATAAAATGTATATGTGGTCTGAGGTGAAGTCCCTTCTGCTGGGGGCGTGGCCTGGGGCAGAAAAGCGAGCAGTTCATTGGTCGGGACGGGGGTTGGGGGCGTGGCCATGTTGACAACCAATGGGGACGGGGCGTTGTAAGAACCAATGAGATGCTGCTGGGGCGTGGCCTGATGCTTGGCCATAGCCAATCAGATCACAGTATCGTGGGCTGTGGGCGTGGCCAAGGCCGTGGCGCGCCGGGAAGGCGGAAGCGGCTCCTGTGCACGG
>NW_008669271.1:0-18227 GCF_000695815.1 Acanthisitta chloris
TGATTCTATGATTCTATGAAATTTGAGGTGAACAACCAGTGAAAGGCAGAACTGAGCTGTACAGAAACAGGTGAGGACAAAACATGCTTCCCTCCTCACAGGAACATAGTATCCTGAGCTTCTAAATTAATTTCTGTAGAATACACTGCTGACTAGTACTTGTGCTTGCCATGTGCTGAGGAAAAGAAAGGCATTAACCTCACTAAAAATATCTTGCCTGAAGAGTTCAAGGCCAGCTATGAAAAGATTTGCCATTTGGCAAGAAGAAACAATTCAACCTGGGTAAAAAAAGGACCCCATCTGCAGAATACAATGATGAACTACTGAAATTTCACAGATGTACTCCTACTTGCTCTTGTAAATAACTGACAGTGATCTACTGGACATTAAGTCATGCAACATAATGTCCAGCAACATTCCACAGTTCAGCAATAGAAGAGGTAGGGAAGCAGGCACATGTACAAGGGAACAAAATGGATGTTCAGTTAGTAAAGCATCTCTGATGATAAGCAAGTAACTACTGTAGGTTACTTCTAAAGATTAAGAATTTCTGTAAGTTCCCAGTTTGAGGCATCTGTTCCTTTTTCGTAATCAGTTACTATGCAATCTTAAATCCTTGTGTACATTAAGGCAATCAGTATGACACTGAGGCATACAAGTTTTCCTAAATAATCCAAAACCTTGAATGAACCTGCTAATACTCTACTAATTTTCTCTTTGTATTCCCATCTATGTATTTTTTAAAGTTGTGGACAAGAAGGAATAAGGTGAAGATTGTGGTTACACTCCATAAGCAATTTAAGACTTCTAACTTCCAGCTGACACATTTCTATACAGTCAGCTGTAGCCCTTTTCCACCTGACTTCAGTGTCACTGCAGGCCCCATCCTGCAAACATCTGTGTGTTTTACTTCTTGTGGCTAAGCAATCCTACAGACTTGAAAAGAACTTGGACACGAATCTACTCAACAGGTAATGTCAAATTAAGTTTCTTCCAGGCAAGATTTACCTTGCTAGAAACATGTAAAAATGTTAAATTTAACTATCTAAAAGTGTGGTTTGCAGCAAAGAAGCCCTAAGAATGTGTACCAAAAAGTACAAAAATGAATCTGATACTTCAAGTTGGAAGAAAGAGTGCTAGACAAGAAGGCAAAGGGATATGCTGTTCTTATTCACAGACAAAGTTACAGTTAATGAAAACACTTCTCAGCTAAGTAGCTTTGTTTTTAGTTCTCAAACAAAATAAAATACAAGAAAGTAGTTTAAATACGGTCAACCTCAGCTTGCACATTCAAAACATGCCTCAAATACCACAGGTATTATTCATACTGTAATTAAGAGGAAAGGATGAAATGTTAGCTCACTTAGTTTATTTCAAAACCTTTTGAAGATTAATATCCATAAGGTGGTAAAGTAGTCTAAGCTCTGAAGTCAGGAAAGACTTACACACCTCCTTTTTGAATTAACAGATAAAGCTGAAGATTTACCTCCTAAGACAAATGCGTATGTGTTATTACTGAAAAATCAATTAAATGTTAATTAGAAACAAACTCGCCCACAGTTTGGTCTGAAACCTCTTTCCAGAAATTCTAGTTAATATATTCTAAACCAAATCAATCCCCTTCTTTCCTGTCCTACACTTTGCTTCTTTAATGACCTCATAGACCTTATCTTCCACTAATTAGGAGAGCAGTTGTCAGGTTTTCACTTTCAGAGTAGGAATAATGTGTGAGACCCAGTCCCTGCTCCTCCAAATAAGATATCTTGATACAAATTCTATTAACATTGGTTTCCTTATTGTAAACTGTGTGTTCTCCAAAAACTACCCATGCTTGACAATTAAGTTCCGTGCAACTTTGGTCACAGAATTGTCCAAGGTCTTGAAGCCTCTTCAATATTTACTGTACTTTGAAACAAAAAGCTCCTAAAAAGGACCATAAACTGGAGCCTCGTGGGAGCAAGCTGTCCAAAGCCCTGATGGTAGAACCTTATTCCTGCAGGGTAATCCTGACAAGTTCATCACACCTTCTACTTGAACCTTCTGCAAGTTTTACACTTACTCAACCAATCAATGTCCCTTTAGCCAGCAAAGTGTAAAGCAAACAGATGTAATACCATTTCTTATGCATGATAATCTCTTTTAATATCTACAAAAGACTTGAAGAAACAAAAACCTAAAAGTAAGCTCTGAAATTCTGAAATCCATAGAAAGGCACCTGTTGTTTGATGGGGTTTTTTTTACATTTGGCCTTTTTGCTTTCACATCACAACTTAAAAATATGTGAATACAGGTGAAACATTACTAAAATCAAAATTAATTAAATAAGAGTTTAAGTGCTAGATCACAAACTATAAAAACAACCACTACTGAAAATGTTTTGCTTCAACTGTGTATTACGTGTGAAGGTGAAACAAATTCACTTTTACTTAATGACAAATTTTACTGCATTTCTAAATGAGCAACTATCTTCAAAAATACACTTCTCTGGTTTTGTATCAGACACAGTTTATAATGAAAAGATTAGAACAATTTGTTTGTGTTGAAAAGACATTACAAAACAAAGCACTTAAAATTACTGAACAAAATATTACAGCCAAGTACTTCAGATATTTGGAATCTCCTTTCTTGGGTGATGAGTCAAAGACTGTGATACTTGCCAAGAAGGTCATAAAAGGCTAACAACCCTCAAATATGTTCGTTTTTTTTAAAGCAAGGCTGCAACTAGAAAAATGAATAGAGTTAAGTAGAACAAACATCTTGAAACAAGTATCTCATGAAGTGAGGTATGGTAGTGTTGAAGTGCTACAGTGGATTTCTGCTTATTCAAACTTATTTCAGGTCAACTACTCTGCAGTTTGAGATCAGCAGACTGTGCCTGCTCGCTGCAATCTTTTGTCATATGACCCTTTGTAGATGTCCAATGGCCACAAAGAAGATACATTCAATTAAGCAAAAACTGACAACATGATCAGATATGAATGAGCATATCTGGCAATTCAGAAGGCAAACTGTAAGTAAAAATGCAAGCATACAACTTATGCATAATAAATACATTTTCAAGCATTTGACATTATCAATATTTTAAAAAGAATTTAAATAATAAATGCAACTATTTTATACAGAACTGTACCATTTATTATACACATAAGTATATCAGTTCCCTTTGTTTACAAAGGCTGGTTACAGATATATGGAATGTTACAGTACCATCTTGCATAAAATTTTAGTACAATTCGTACTTCAAAAAAAGGGTGCAAAACACCAGCCTAATAAATCTGACTGAATTGAAATATTTTTAATTACATCATTAACACATACACAACAAGCTGTACATAAGCCCACTTTTAAATCACCACTTCAAAATACTGTAGCAAGTACATTAGATCATACATGATTCCAACTAGTCAGTTAAACTTATTAAAGGTTTGCACTGCTACTCACTCTGGAACCTTTGAGATATAGCCTGTATTCATGACTTACTGAGCTCCTGTTAGTACAGTTAAAGGCAGTCAGCACCACTTGCCAAAGCACTACTCAAGAGATTTCCTCAGAGAAACTTCACCCAGGAACAAACATTTTTGGATACCTTTTTTTTTTCCGTTCAAGAATAAAAAAGTTTTATGGGGTCAAGACTCTCCATTCTGTACCTTGGATGCTGGTGGATGCATGAAGTCCTTAAAGGGAACCAGTGCCTCCTTCAGAGCAGAGCACACTTCTGAGGATGAGCAGGTAATACATTCTACTAAAGTCGGGTACAAGGCAATAACTTGTGCCCATGTGCTAGCATCGACTGCAAGGAAGAAGAGAACAGACTGAATCACTTACTACTGTCCAAATTCTTACAACTGATTTTTTTCAATACCTGTATAAATAAGGGCACATTCAGGTCCCTAAACATAGGTACCTACAGCTATACAGACACTATGGCATCTGCACAGGGCACTCAGATAGGAGGCAGGATTTCTGCAGGAGAGCCATGTTGTTTTTTTATCTGCAGCAACTGGAGGCCAGATGGGATAATATCCATAAAATGGTGCTACACACCTGTGTTTCTACATGTGAGCCATTCACTGTGCTTTTCTGGATGAAGAACTGACAAATTTAATATAATACTTTTATTAAATCCATAATACACGTGCATCTTCTGCCTGCTTTTCTCAGCTATTGACAAAATTAAACTGGATGCACATCTGACTTTTGGAAGATTGTCAGCAATGAGACTCTCTTGATTTCAGAGCATTCCAGATTACAAGAGCTATAGAAAGCAGAGGTAGAAACACTGCACCAAGACAAAAAACATCCATGGTAAAGTTTCTTATTCCAACAAGAAAAATTAAACATTGTAGTATAAATCTTAATTATGCCACTTCCTTGCTTATTTCTGTTTTAGCTCTGCTTTCAAAAGAGAACAAACCCTTGATTTCAGACAACATTAATAATTATCTTAAAGAAATAAAATTATTAAAAGGTAGAAGAAGTGGGAGTGAAGTGATTCAGTTATTTGTCCAGTGATTTTCTCCATAAGAAAGTGTGTGGGAGGTTTGGCAAGCAGTGCCAATATATGGACCAGGCAAAGAATGTCTCTGATTGCAGAAGAGGGATGTGGGGAACAGTCCAGCTGAGCTGGCTACTCTACAGCTCTAAGAGGAAGACCCACCAAAGTAGCATTTCAGTTGCCTTCAGGGTTTGCCAAAAGGCTTTATCCATCTGGCATATTTCTGCCTTTTGCCATCAGCCTTGGAAAGCACATCATCATAACTCTGGCTGCTCAGTGATGCTGCAAATGAGGCACTGCCTCTCTCCAGAAACCCACCTGCCTGCGTTTTTCTGGAAGGGCTGGTTTGTTTCAGGATTGAAAAGGAATTTTTCTGCTCCTCACAATATCAGAAACAGGGAGGGAGAGTCCAATACAGTGGATTCAACCAAGACTCATGACTATGTTTTCTTGCAAGAACTCTCCATGCACACACAGTAGGTGCAGCTTACAGGAGGAATAGGATACATGATAAAAAAATGAAGTTGAGGTCTTTCACTTAATTCAGCCCTTTAAATACATCTGTCAACCATTTACTCAGGCATCAGTGAGCTAAGACATCTTTCTCAGTCCCGGGGACAGAAGGTACTAGGACAGGAAGAGAGGGAAAGCAAGACCACAAGTTTAAGTATCTGCCAGCCTGTCTGTGCATTTAACTTGTACACTCCTTAACTGCAGAGTGCACCTGTATGAACATGATCCATAGTGATGTACAGAGGTATCACGAGAAGAAAAAAGGACTGAACAAGATTTCATGTATTTAAGAATTCCATTAACACTTTATGAAGGGCTTTTCGTTTGTTTTTAGAAGACACTGAGCTCTATCTAATAAAGGATGCCATAAAGTGAACTTCTCTATTTTATTAAACATATCTTAGGACCTTATACTTTTAGGCATACTAGAAAAACTTTGGTTTTTTTCTATCTGCCTGCCACCTACATATACCAAAAATTAGAAAATACTGAACCTTACAGATTACGCTTTTCTTACAAATTTCTGGGAAATTTATACTAATAATAAATACATCTTTGTGGCAGATATAATGTTACCTTGTTTAGAAACATGTTGTTTAACAATAACTTACCATTTTCAGGCTGAGTTTTTTTAAGTGAATCTATGAGAGTACTGACAGCTTTTAAAACAAATATGATTTCTGTTACTTGCTGCCTACAAAGGATAAAAGGCAAAGAGTCAACTCCTTATTTTTGTCTCAAGAGTGTATGTTTTCTACAAAAGTTACACAACACTAAAACAACATCTAATGGAGACAGCTGCAATGAAGCCTAGCAGTAAAAAGGATATTTAGAGGTTAAGGTTGTAATTTGTCTTTAATTTTCCCACCATCACTGCTGTTGTCTCAGCTAGGAGAGCTTTAAATTTGATATTGGAAACAGGAACACCATACACATCTCAATATGAAAATTTTAATATCAAAACATGTGATTAATGGTGACATAAAAATAATTCCCACATTCATGATCAAAACCTTCAACAGTTAAGTGGATTTTAAAAAAGTTCCCATTTTAAAGAATTTCCTAGTACTTTAGTCAGTTTTTCCATTTCAAGAACAATTACTTAATGATTCACAATGTTGCCATTTGGATATTTTATTTTTGGGGAGACTCCACCTCTTGATTTAGAAACTAGACATAGCTCTACTGGGAACAAAGGGAAATCAGATTTCAGAAGAATTATGCTATAGATAAACATTGTTTCAGTAACTGAAAATGCTGTAACAGTACAGAATGACCATTCTTATTCAAACATTTTTCAACTAAAAATTGGCACCAACATTTTCTCTGAAATGTCTTCCTCACAAGCATTTCCCTTTTAAATTTCACCCCCCCCACACACATTATTTTTCTTTATGATTGAGTGATATTTTGAATTCAACCTTCTTCTCATAAGGTCCTGGTAACACCTTTAGTTCCTAAAGAAAGGTACATACCGTGGAAGAGGACACTTGCCACTCAGTCTCTCATCTTCTATGTAGCGATGCAATACATCCTGTGACCTTTTCAAGAGCACAGAAAGGGCCATTCTGGAGATGTAGCCTTCCTGAGGAGTTGTGACTTTATTACTGAATGAAAACTGGAGTAGTGTTTCAAAACACACCTTGGAAAACTCTTCTCTCATTCGAATATCTATTTCGGCTTCTGTCAAAGTAAAATGTCACATTTAGTCGTGCAGTATGCATGGCAACACACCAAATGCTGCATTTCAATCACTTGGAAAAAGGTTATCATTCCTCTAGTATTAAAAAATATCAACAGAACATTGTGCTAAGAACAAATATTGAAAATACATCCTAAGAAAAAAAAACCCTGCAAAAATCGTAATCGTTCCAAAATAAAAGAATTATGCAACATACTCAGTAACGTGTCATGTACTTGACATTGCTTTAATAATCAAATATATTAAATCAATTAAAACAAACAGCAACCCTAGTTCTACATTATAAGTACTAATATTTGGTACTGTACAATCCAAATATTTTATACGTAAGGGCTGATGCCCATTTTTTCATTGTTCAAAAAAAACCTATAGATGTTTCTTCTTAAAGGCAGAGAAGGTATCAGCTTAGGCACACTCAAAGTTATGCTAAGGTCATTTATATTTTAACAGGATATTATGTCTGTCTTACAATTGTCTGAAATTATTGTTAGACCTGGCATGAAGCAAAATAAGCTACGTAGAAAGTAACAAAAATACAGTTTTAAATACAATTCTGTCCAAGCAGTAAGGAAATATTTTTTTAAAAATTACAGTGAATACTTGCCAACTTCTAAAAAATATAGTTTATAGAAACAAGCTGGATATCAAACAGTCTGTACTGAATACATGCCACAGAACTTCAGGTCTTTATCAGAATAAGTACTCTAAACATTTTCACTATTTTCTAGTAGATTTAACCCTGTCTCTTTTGTCCTTCATGTACCATACCTGTAAAGGAGGATGACTGAGAATGAATTGAGCCTTTATTGAGCATAGTCATTATTTGACCAACAAATTCCTTAGGAATAAAATTAGCATATGGCAGTATCTCTGTGCTGATAAGCTGCACCACCTAAAATAAATTAAATATATTTATATTGGTTTTCTGATTATTAACGTTGTAAATCTAGTATGAAGCAGACAGAAACATTAAACAAGAGAGACAGGCCTAATGAAACTTCACAAAATCTATTTTCTATTCTTTTCTATTACTAGCTTTTAAAATTTGCAGATATGTCCAAAATTGTGGTCTTGCATGCAGCATTAAACTTGAAGTAATAAACTTTCTTTCCCCACTTTTGTCAGAGTTTCTGAAGCAGGTATCACCCAGGTTTCCACTGCTATTTAAAGTATATTCTTCAGCTAGAATTGATGGTTTTGAGACCAGAAGGTCTATCATTAGTAATCTACCTCTCCCTCCACCCCATTCAATATCCATTGTGGCATTAACACACACATCACATGCTTACAATGTGACATCTGCAAAGCAGAACAAGTGAGTTAATTGTCTAAACAAGCTTCAGGCAATACACATTAACTGAAACGCTTTCTATCCTTGTCTTGATACTCCCATTCACAGCAGTGAGGTTGGATCTCCATAAATAAATGCATTAGATCTGAGAGTTCTGCTCCCTGCAGGCAGAACTGCTCCTGCCTTTCATCCAGGAATCTTTGTGGCCCAGCTGCCATCCTGGAAAGATGAGGGGTGACCAAACCCACAGATACTGCCATGTCTTCTATGCAACTCCTTTTCCTTTGTACCCCTAATCCCTGTTTGGCCACATCTCTTTGTCCTGGAGTGAAAGGGGACAAGTCCCTCTTCATTTGAAGTATCATCTTCTCTTAATTTACTTCAGCCTTATTCAACCAAATATTATCTCTTTACAATTACAGTGGTCTCTGTGCTGCACAAACTACATCATTTCTTCATTTATGCAGCAGCTTCTCAGTATTGACAACACATCTGGAGGGCAACAGTGTCACTGCTGACTGAATGTCCCCCACAATGCAGAAAGCACTCACTTCAGGTTTAATTGTCAGTTTTCCCCGTGGTTTACAACTACCTGTGTAATTGCTTGGCAATAACATAATAAGCAAGGATCAGGTCACGGGTTAGAGGCAGAAACACATTCTGGTTTAGCCACTCTATGCTGTTTTGAAGTTGAGAGAACAAGAAGTAGTTTTTGGCATGCTGTTTCCTACTTTTTGCATCACACTGATGCAGCTAAATTCTGAGCCTATGAATTCCCTGTCTTGCTGTCAAAAAGGAAAACAGTATCACAGAAAAAATAATGAAAGGGTAACTTAAAAATATTTTTTCAGAACCAGATGTGACTTGTGAATGTTGCTATTTGTTATAGGCTCCTTACCTCAACGTCAATACTCTCATTCTTCTGAAATTCTTGAATTGAGAGATTATCAGGAGGTGTACTAAAAATAAACACACTATGTTATACTTTTAAATTCACAACATGTGTAAGGTGATAAGTATGGGACAATGCATCACATTTAAACTCATTAAATGCATCAAGTTGGTACTATTACATGGCAATGATTAATGATTGCAAGGCCAAGTTTCATGGGGCTTTGAGCAAACTGCTCTAGTGGAATTCTACAATTAACATTTTCACTCACTATGCAAGAAAGACTTTTGATTTTCAGCAGTACGTCTGGAAAAAACCTTATTTTAATTTTACATTTTCTTCTACATTAATGAAACACTTTTCGTTACTTTGTCTTTTTCCTTGATAACTGAAATGATATATTCGTTCTCGTTCTTAATGAATTTTATGAAAAGAAACACCCACTTTATAAACAAGAGTTTTGGAGAAACTTAGAGCTTTCTGCAGTTTTCCCATTACATATAAAAATTTATTTACAGATGAAACATCCAGAACTGATTCAACTAGGAAAATTACTCGATACTTCACAAGATCCTACTGTACCTGCTTGTAAATTTGGAAATTTTGCATCGGGAATTTTATGGCAGCCATCAGTCATGTTGTTTTCTCTGGTGACATTTTATCTCATTTATTGAGTCTTTCTATGCACTTACTGGACTACCTGTTCAGCTGGTTTATGCTTCTGTTGAGTTACTGAGCCAAGTTCCTCAGCAGGACAGAAAGACTAAAGGTCTCCTACTTAGACAGAGATCATGTGCCCACACTGCTGTTTTAATTTTGATCAGACATGGGATTTTCAAGCTAAACTTTTAGGTAACCCCTTTTATAAACCTTAGTTCATGTATGATATTAAGAATGCATAGAACCGGATTCATTTCAGATGAAACTAAATCCAGAAACATCCTCCAAGCTCTCATAGATGCTTGTTTGACAGGAAGCCACACTGCAGCTACTCTGAAATAAAACACCTAAAGTGAGAACTCTGCAGGTGACAGGTCCTCATCATGATCTGTTTTGGCTTACAGTTCTGCTTCTACTGCACTTAAGGGGGGACAGAAAACCCCTCCAAAACTAAAGACACAATATGTAAACTCTGAAATCCCATAATCATACGACTGCCTGTTAAAATCAATCTAATTTTAACATACAGTTAGTGAAATTACTAGAAGAAAAATCAATTATGAGCCAAGGACAAACTGTTCTACAAGAACCTTCTGAGCTACATAAATTGGAAGGCCAAAGAAGCATATCCAAAAACTATCATTACGTGGTCACCTTGCACCCTTCCTTAGGTATCCCACTAATTTTACTTTTAACTTTTAAAAATAACTCTGTAACGTCTTCAAGCCTAGGAACAGTTTGGAAATTTGACCAGTTGAAAGGAATGGTTAGAATTAAGACTGTCTGTGGCACTTCAACATCCTGGTATTGTGTAAGTTTGTGTGTTACGATGCATCTTAAATTAGACAATGCTGGTTTTTTAACTCCAGAGAAACCATCTGATTAAGTACACACAATGGTCACTAACTGAAAAGGAAGGAAAATGATAGGGTCAATCTGACACACCATTCCCTGCCTGATTTATGGCAGAATAGGCAGATGTAAGGAGAAGAGTGCTCCAAACAGAATGAAGAACCAAGCTGTTTTGTAAGCAGAGGAATCAGTGCATTGTTGCAGTGACAAGCAGACTGGCACCCTTTGGCTAATTTCCAGACTCTCAGCTTTTCCTCCACGCCATGTCTGTCCCCAGGAAACACCAGGCACGGTGGGTACTTCAGAGCTGAGCATTTGCTCACGGGCAATGCAGCTGCCCAGTATGTGACTGTGGACCTGTGCCAGCCTTGTCCTCAGAATGGTCCTTGTCTGGGCCCATCTCCTTCTTCCCCATGCCAATTTCAATGAAATGTTTAAGAACTTTGGAGGTTTTGAAATCTCATTCAAATCTGATTAGTTTACCTGACAGTTTGCTTTATTTTTTACTTTTTTCCCCCCAGTGCTTCTATATGTTGCTGACCAAGACAAGTAAGACTTTTCCAAGATAGGCTTTTTTCCCTCATCTTCTGGGGGCTTAGCATAAGACACCTGAAGATCAGTCTGTTCACCTACAGCTAATTTCCAGTTTTGACAATGATGACAGTAAGTACCAGTGTTTCTGCTTGGAAAATAAACGTATCTCCTCAAAGAGGCTTTATGTAGATAATTTCACCCTGTCTATGAAACAGACAACTGTTACGTGTATGACTAGAAAAAAACACAAATAATAAAATATGAAATACTGATCTATTATTGGTTTGTATGTTAGGTAGTCAGGAAGTCTGGAGTTATACATTGAAAACAAATAAAGGAAAACATTAAGTAGCTGTTCAGTCAGTACCTTCTGTGACACACTAAGTTGTTAACTATGCAAAGCCATTAAACAGTAATGTAAACACTATTATGATGCATAGAAATGCAGGTTATGTTGAAATATATAGGAAGCTTCCACTGTGACACTTCCTAATTTATGACTGACTTTCTGAGCTGAAGTTTACTTAAAGAGATGTTCAGACCTTTCTGTGCAGTCTTCCATATCTGATCTGCCATATATGCTACAGATTATACTACATACTTTTTCATGCAGAAAATTACTCCCAAGTAAACAGGTTTTTGTAAGGTGTGTATATGAAACACCTCTATAGGGGCCAAAAGCTTTGCTGGTCTGATGTAATATATCCAACAAGGGCCAAGAGCCAACAAAGATAAGCAGTGCACTGCTCTATGCAGCACTTTGCCAGGTACAAAGCTCCCACTGCACTGTCTAGGGAGAGCTGCAGAGATAACAACAAAGAGCTAACAGCCACCTGGAGTCCTGCTGTGCACAGCAGCACTCTGTTCAGAGCATCTTTTGGGAAAGTATTGATTTAATTCCCTCATGTGAACACAGACTTCTGCTCTAGTAAATTATAGAGAGAGACACATTTGTGGAATTTTATTTTGTATAATGGTTTGACATGCTTCCATGAAAGCCTCTGGGAAAGCAGAACGGTGTGAAATAATAAACAGACCAGCTTCCTACTAGAAGACAATTTTGTGTAAATTAAGTTACATGAAATGTATTA
Organism: Acanthisitta chloris; assembly: GCF_000695815.1. Classification (NCBI taxonomy): domain Eukaryota; kingdom Metazoa; phylum Chordata; class Aves; order Passeriformes; family Acanthisittidae; genus Acanthisitta; species Acanthisitta chloris. Next base: position 12,031 of record NW_008669271.1, read on the forward strand.
ATTTTAAATGCTATTTTTATTTACAAAAAAAAAAATTTAAAAAAAATATCAAGATTGAGTTCTTCAGCTGTAGCTTGCTTTAAAAAACCAAACCAAACCAAAAAGCCAAATAAAAAACCCCAAAACTGAAACTTATTTCTTGGAAGTCATTCTCTTTTTCATTTACCTGGACTCTTTTGGCTACATTTGAAATTTCTTGATGTACAAAGCTGCAGAGCCCATTTCTGCTGTGCTTTGTACTTTTTAGACATTAGTGAGTATCCCCTCTCACTCACTACCATAGCTGGCTTAAAATTCTGGTCCTGTCCAAAAGATGGAGGTGGGATCATGCAGAGGAGGTTCATTATTTTAAACACAGACATTGAGAGCTTTAAGGGTTCTAACCAGAGTGACCTCTTGTCTAACTGATGTGTCTCTAAAATTTATTTGTATTGGTATTTATTTTTTGTCTGTTTTGGGCAAGCTGCTATTTATCCATCATTAGAAATACAACTGTGTTTGGTTGCTGACTTTTGTGTGTTTCAAAACTATACACACAAATGCACAGCATTCTAGTGTAAGGTACAGAAGAACTTTACTGTTTCCAACTAAAAAGAAATATGAATTTGTTACTGAAATCAGCACATAAAAAATAATCAGGGAATTAAATTTTTCATATTCCACCTTGTCCTTTAGTCTGAGACACTATTAGATGTACTTAAACTGCTCCAAACTAGATGGAACTAGATGATCTCTAAGGTCCTTTCCAACCCAACCTATGATTAAATTTTCTGTCTCTGAGTGTTAATTTTTTTCACTTCTGAACCTTCTCAAGCTGCACACATGTACAGCATTCCAGTCATGAGAGACTATGCATACACTTCTATATCTGCCTGTCTTTCTAGTTACAAATGTGACTATTTAGCTACATTTTCTTAAGTATCACAAATAAAGTGTAGTCAATTATTACAGTGCAGTCACTTTATCTTGGGTAGAAAAAACACAAGATATTCATGGGTTTTTAAGAGAATATCAGAATAATTTTCAAAAATTCACAGTAAGTGAAACATGTCAAGATGGAACTCAGGAGAAATGTGTATAGCTAACAGTGTTCACCTCAATTAAGAAAAATTACTCTTGCAAATCTCTTTGAAGTGAAAAAAGGAACAAATGAAGTACTTATCACTAACTTGTCATGGTTGTCCAAAACACAGCCTTATACTAACCACTGAGAAGAAAGTTAACTCTACCCCAGTCAAAAGCAGCACTTAGTCTTTATTAAATCTATAGTAAACATCCTTGGGAGTCCATACAGAACTCCTTGGCCTGTTTAGAAAGACTATGCCCTGTATTGAGAGGTCACTTCAGCTCTTTCTTGCTCTTACGTTTCACCTTTTGATTGAAGTTTTTTTTTACTACTTTCTAAAAAGTACATTTATTGAGGAAGGCAGATTGGTTCCTTCTCTCCTTCATTCATGAAAATAATTTTCAGATATCAAATAGCTCTGCTGACACTTGTAGTGAACGAATTACTTATAAATACTTTCCTTTTAAAAATAAAAAATAAGAAAAGGAAATCGTGCTTACCTTTTTGTGAATAAGAAGTCTTCAAAAGTATTGGCTAGCTCTGGCCACATACTGTCAAATTTTCCAGAAGATGCATGCTGCCTAGCAACAGGCAGTCCAATGGAAAGAACTTTGAGAAGAGAGGAAACAGCTAGCTTCCATGTGCTTTCAGAAGGACAGGAATATTTCAGACTAAGAGGTATTCTTAGTGTCTGCAAAATGAAATTCAAAACAAAATTTGTAGTTGTGGCTTGGACAAATCTAAAAGCATGGCAAGTTTCTGCAGAAGATCTTGGTTCACAGATGACAGTACACATCACTACCTTGTCTGCTGGTGTATGAGATGGTCTTTTAAAAATGTAATTCTAAAGATGATTTACCATACACTAGCCACCTAAAGGACAGCTATGTAGCCAAGTACAAAGTTAGAAGTCAAAATTGATACCATTTCTGCTAAGCCTCACAAATGAGCTTTGCTAACATCTAACAGACTGCTGGCAGTTTGCCACCATGAGTGTATTCTGAAGAGTTTAGTCCCATTCCCAGAAAGTTATCCCAAGTGCATCCACAGCACAGGACAAAAAAACTTGATTAATTTAAACTTTTCCTAACAAAGTTGAACTGTATACATAACCCCTGCAAGAAACCTGGTCATTGCTGACTGTTAAACCACAAGAAATTTAAAATAAGAACAATTAGTGAAAGTCTAAGATAAAGGCTGCAACATAACTCAAATGTATAGCATATGAAAACACAGCACAATTTAAGTCTTTTAGCTAGAAAGCTTCAGTATCTATAAAACAAAGTCATTAATAAATTTTAAAACATGAATCATATGAACTACTTACACTATGTATACCTTTTAGCATTCTTAGTCAAACTGATTTAGAACCTGATAGTAAGTTACCTTGAAAAACTAATTATTTAATTTACATTCAAAATACATAGTGACTAAATTCAGGTACTACACATACTGTTCCCATGCTTGTGGTGAAGTCTCTGAGGAACACAAAGGGAGGAAAGACTCACTCCAGCTCTCACGAGGGAGTCTCAAGGAAGTTAATTAAAATCAACTCTGTATTGCCAAGAATTATGAGTGTTAGACTCTAACCCTAGAAATAAACAGAGTACTTTTCTTCTGCTGCTACTGGTCATACGTGTCAAATCTAATTCCAAAATCAACATGGGCTTTAGAGACAAGAAAAGTAATTTTAAAAGCATTTTTATCTACTGCAACAAATCACATTATTATTAATTGTGAGTGTTAAAGGACAGTGGTATTTGTATCAGCTTCACCAATCCATTAAAACAGTAGTGGAAGACAACTGCATTAACTTTGAAATACAAATATTTCATTCATAACAGATTTCAAGTAGTGTCACATATTTTAAACACATTCAGGTTTCTAAATTTCTATACAGTAAAAACCTGATGTCAGCCAAATCATTATGAACAAATCTATGTCACATATTTTTTCCAGACATTTACTCTGCCTTCTATTATTTACCAACACCTTTTGCTGAAATGGAAACAAAGTCAAAAACAGTGAAGAGTTTGACAATTTCACCTTAAAAGTGTATTTGCTCACCCATAATATTTCATAGCTACATTGACACACAAAGTCATTAAAAGCAAATCAAGAGCAACAGCTAGAGCACACACTCACAAAGCATATGTGCCAGTCTGCAGAAACTGGTCTTTGCCCTTCAATGCCATATTTACTAACAGACCTACTTACCAGATTCAGGTGGGGAATACTTTCAAAGATTAAAATTTTGTGGCCTAACACATTTGTTAATTTTTATCTTAAAACTGAAATACTGATGCTGACATTATCCAGCTAACAATACATATAGGCTAATCAATAGCCTTGCAGCTTCAAATAAAATGATTACCTGCAGCTCATCTTCATAAAACACGTCTCTGCTTACTAAAGCTTTAAGCTTCCCACAAAGCATTTATAGACACCAGCTGAAAATAAAACTCATGATTTTCAAAGTGAGCTCATTAAATTCAGAGTGTGTGCTGGACAGTCTTTTACCTTAATAATGTTCTGAAGAACTTTCTCTGTTACCACAGCTTTATGGCAAGCTGTCTTTTGGTATAAGTCCACCACAACTTCCAGTGATCTCTCAGCAAATGGGACATAATTCAAGGCTACCCATTCCGCCTAGGAAAAGAAGTTAGTAAATTACTAAACCGTAGGTGAAAACATATTAATTAAGGAACAGAAAGTGTATGTTTTGCATTGAACTCTCTGTTTAATGCATGCAAGGTTTCCTAAGAACATGTCCAAGCAACAAAACTGTAAATACAATGTAGTCTGGCTACGAAAATGTACTCTACATTGAAGTAAAGTACATTTAAGTAGGAGAAATGTTGCAGTCTAGGCAAGACAACTACATTAGGACAATCTTGAAGGAAATTTAACTCACCGGTGCAAATAGTTGTATCTAGTGTGATTCCATTGTGTTGCAGGACAAACAGAATAAGAAGAATTAATACATATGTAATAGTTACCTCTTTGACTACACTGAATCAGAGGCTCATGCTTAGTGAACAGCAGCATACACAGATAAAGAAGAGTTATTGAACATGTCCCATTTCTTTACAGCACGTGCAATTCCAAACTTTGTAGCTTGAGGGAATTTCCTCCATTCAAAATTACTGTGTCTTTGTATTAAATATAGTATCACATGTAAAAGAAATTATTTTAGATTAGTTCACTGGACCAATTCAGACTCATTTGATATGTCTGATGCCCAGGCAAGACCTTCCTTACATGAAGGAACACAAAGCATAAAAGCAAAGAAGAATGCAAAGGGAATAAATGAAGATAGTAAAAAGCATATTAAAAAAACACTGATAAATTAACTTATTAGACAACATGCACAATGAAGTTTTTACAGATTGAACAAATGCATCTTGCTGAACAACCTGTATCTGAAGCTGAACTGGATTCACCAGCCAAGTGAAAAAAGTGAGATTTCTAATTAATTACCTGATTATACTTTGCATTTGCAATGTGCTTTGTTTCCAGCTGCCCATACTGCGGAGGCTTGCAGGAAAATTCTACAAAGGCCAACAGCTGGTCAAAGATTGCAGGATACATTATCTGCATACTTTCTGAGCCCACACATATAGCCTATACCAAAAGAAAATACAAAAGCTTAATATATATCTTGAATTTTGCATTTAACAACTGCATCCGTACAAAAAGCTCCTAAAGACAAATCCCCATATAAGACTATGCAAGTCATGCTGTATAAGAGAAAGTTTATAGTTCTAGCAGTTTAAGGAAAGTTAAGTCTTGTTATTAGAATAAATTAAGTGGCAAGATACCTGGGCATATACAGTTCAGTAAATACAGCCATCTCATCCAACAGAAGACATCTTTTCTTTACAAGCTCTGCTTTGACATGTTAGTAAAATATACATCTTATATAAGTCTAAGTTGCACTTCAAGGAACACTTAAATCTCAGAAGTAAATCATACAAGGTTTCAAAAAGTAGGTAAAATCCTGTCTTACAGAAAGGAATATAAATAAAATGAAAATGACATGACTTTGGTATAGCTAGAACTCAATCTCGCTTCAAAATGGAAAACATTTCAAGAAAGTGTACTTAGAGGATGTCAGTGAAATATCATGTTGTCATAGGCTAATGATTTCCTGTTGCAATATAAATCCCAAGACAATCTTAGGGCATTTATTTTCAAAGACAGATACAATGATTCTATGAAGTTACTCCAATTATTTTCTGTCATATTAAATGCTTTGCTTTACTTCCTAAAGTCTGTCCTCTCAAAACTTCAAGAAACAGTCTATTTATTGCTCTACAACAAGACTTTGTGCTTGTGCTGTCTTTTTTTCTCTGGAGAAGAATCAAACCCCCTTCTCATTAACCACAGATCATCCATGACAAGTTCTGTCTGAGCTCACTCAAGGTGACAAGAGCTCTGAAGCTGTTTGAGTGCAACTCCCATACTGCAGCTGTGCCATGAGCTGTGCGAGTCGATGGGCAAGCAAACACCCTGAGCCCCCAGCCAAGAGAGGCAGCAACCAACAGGGGCTAGAGGCATTAATCACTAGACCACCCTAAGACACAGCTGCACCTGCAGGCCATGGACAACCTGCAGCAGAACATGCCATGAATCAATGGCCTTTTTCTTTTCCTCAACTTCCTACAATTTAAAATGCACATCTAATGCTCAAAAAGCTTAATCAACATTCTGAATATAGTGCAGCACTCCTTCTAAAAAGACATACTCCCTTCTGGTGCCTGAGTTCGAGACTGTATGGAACTCTGAAATAGATGCTTTGAAGCCAGGTACTCACCTGTGTTGCAGAAGACTAAAAGGTTAATTGCTGATCTAAAAGTATTCCACACCCTGTAAAATAACCTCATCTGATCTGCTACATTAAATTCACAGCACTAAATTTTAAATACATTAACATGAGATTACATACCTAGCTGAAAGGGTATAAAAATGATTTTATATATCAACAGATGGATTAGAAAGGGAAAAAGAGCATCAACAAGCCCTAACTTATATAGATGCAACTTATTTGCACAAACACAATTTATATTACCCACAGATTATTTTAACATACCCCAGGGCTCAATACTGGGACCAGTTCTGTTTAATATCT